>NC_064813.1:22509391-22640105 GCF_023721935.1 Panthera uncia
AAAAAAAAAAAAAAAAAAAAAAAAAAAAAAAAAAAAAAAAAAAAGTAAAATGGTGGTTACCAGGGGTGAGGGAGGTAGAGAGAAGAGTGGTGGTATTTAAGGGTACAAATTTGTAAGAAGTAATAAACCTGACCTAATGCATGGTATAATGAATATAGATAATGTTATGCTATAATTATGTAATGTGATAAATATCACTCCATGGCTGGCAGTTATGTTGCAATATATAAATGTATCAAAGTAAGCTGTACACCTTACACAATATCAAATTCATTTTTTTTTTAAATCAAGGAAAAAAAGTTGAATCCTCTGTAGGTTAAAAAGTAATTACTATGAAGCACCAGTTTCTTTCATAATAAAACCAGAACATTCTCAGTTGTAAAATGATGCTTAGCAACAAGTACCAGCAATAGTGGCCACAAAATATTTAAACTTCACTATTAATAGCTCCATGCCTCACTGGGGGTTGACTGAGAGAGAAGCAAAAACCTCAGTGTGTACAGGGTTGATAATCATGTGGAAATCTAAGAAGGACCTATGTCTGGGTGCATGGCTACACATTTGCTCACAGTGAGCAAAGGAAGAAATTTTAGCCTGGAGAAAAGGCACACACAATACCAAGCTGGGATGAATGAAAGAAATGAGGGAATGACCCAGAGATGAACTGACCTACAGCAAGTTCAGAGTGAGAGTGGCTGTATTAAAATGTTGAAAGGCATCTACCAAATGCAACTAGTCCAGTAATTAGCAGGGCCAAGTATCTAGTAAGGTTACTCCCAAATCAAAGTAATATCTACCTCCTGCAATAAGCAAGTGCTGTCTCTATCTTAAGCAAAAATGGTACCAAGTCTTTAAAGGTACAGGCTTGAAAGAATGTGCCTGATAAGTGGTGCCCAGAACTCAAAACTTTAAAAAAAAAAAAAAAAAAAAAATTGGCAAAAGATTTGAACATGACACTTCACCAAAGAAAATAAATGGATTTCAAAACAAACATGAAAAGATGTTATCATAAATCAGTAGGAAAATGTAAAAAGCAAAATGACATACCTATTAAAAATACCAAGTTCTGGTTAGGATGCCGAGAAACTGCTGGAGGAATTAACAAAATGGTAAGGTCACTTTGGAAAAGTTTGACAGTTTCTGACAAAATTAAATGCCCTGTGATACAGTAATCACTTTTCCTAGGAATTGATTCAAATGAAATGAAAATGTTCACACAAACCTGCATGTGAACGTAGCTGCTTTTATTCAGTCACCAAAAATAAGTCAACATAGCCTTCCAACTGGTGAATGTATAAATTGGTGCATCCATACAATGGAATACTACCTAGGAATAAAAAAGATGAAGTACTGATTAAAAACAACATGGATGCATCCCCGAAGCATTATGCTAAGTGAAAAGCCAACCTCAAGGCATTTACATAACATTCTGGAAAAGAGGAAACCAGCGATAGCAGACACCTGAATGGCTTCCTGGGGTGTGGATGGGAATTGACTACAAAAGGGCACGAGAGCTGGTGATTATTTGTTCTGAAAAAACTCAAAACTGCACTTAAAAAGGTTTTATCTTTCTAGCTTAACCAAAAGGGTGCCAAACCTTTTAAAAGAAAAGGCTTTAAAAAGGGGACTAAGAGATATTTGTATTTTACCTCCCTAGAAATCCCAGTAGGGAACCATTGATTCTACTGGCAAGGATTATATACAAACCTAATGTAGTTTAGCCCATGACCATCAGTCTACAGTAGAGTTGCAGAAGCTAAGTAAAGATTAGAACTCCTAAAGAATAGGATGTTAACACCAGTTTGAGTTAGCGGAACTGAGCCAAACAACTAGCTGGGGTCTGGGTGTCTACCACCTCACCTTCCAGTTTCATAGCTGATAACTGGGGTTGTTTTCACTGGAGTGGGTTTTTTTGGCAGGATAGCCAAAGAGCCGTCAATTGGGAGGCTGATTGGCCTGTCTAAATCAGCAAAGGGCTTTGGGTGGCATGACTTCCTGAGAGTGGAAGATGTGTTTGATTATTCAAAAGTGAAATCTATTTCTTAAAGAAGAGGTAAATTTATCCTCATGGAATGAAAAAAGTAGGCTTGAAAAGGGCTCCAAGGGGTGCCTGGGTGTCTCAGTTAAGTGTCCAGCTCCTGTTTTAGGCTCAAGTCATGATCTCACAGCTGGTGAGGTTGAGCCCACATCAGGCTCTGGGCTGACAGCTCAGGGCCTGCTTGAGATTCTCTCTACCCTCCCAGACTCACATGCTGGTGTGCGCGCGTGCTCGCGTGCTCTCTCGCTCTCTCAAATTAAATGTTAAAAAAAGGTGGGGGGGGGGGATCTCCAACAGATAGGTGGGCTAGGGTGGAGCTGTCAAAAGGAGTATGAACAGTGACCTAGGCTCCAACCAAGACACCATCTAAATAAACCTGGATCAACCCTGAAAAGGTAAAAAGACTTCTGTTCTCTCTCAAGGTGATGGTCAAAAGATAAAGTAAATGAGCTTTATGTCCCCTGTCTTTCAGGTGACAAAGTCCAAAATGGGAAAGTGAAATTCATCTGTTAAATTCTAGTCTGTGCAGTCCCAATTGCCTACTACAGGTCCTAACATTCCCAGTGGGGCACAACAGAAGCCAATTCTTTAAAAAAAAATTTTTTTTTTTTAATGTTTATTTTTGAAAGAGACAGCATGAGTGAGGGAGGGACAGAGAGAAAGAAAGGGAAACACAGAATCTGAAGCAGGCTCCAGGCTCTGAGCTGTCAGCACAGAGCCCCATGCAGGGCTCGAACCCAGGAACTGTGAGATCATGACTTGAGGTGAAGTTGGATGCTTAACTGAGCCATCCAGGAGCCCCCAGCCCCAATTCTTAGAACCAGCATTCCTTTGGCCCAGAATGCTGGAATTGCTGGGGTGGCTACACCCAAAGGGTCCTCCCTAGTCCTCTCGGGAGAGAAGTAGATTCTGTTTTGTAACAGTAAGCTGGAAAAGTCTACTAATGTAAGATAGTGCCCATAACTTTGCTGGAATAATACTCCTGGATGGCCCTCATGAAGTTATCACCAACTCCTAAGGCCAAGGGAGCCCTTTCCCTGGTGTGACTTTGCTCATTTGTTCCTACTGGCATACATATGATGGCTTCCGCCCAAAATATGATAGCCATACATATTGAAGAATGGAGATTTTAGAACTGTAAGTTCCTCTCATAAGGATCTAATAATTCTTCCATTAAAACAAATGTGTTCTACAAGGTGGAGCTTATGATCCTTCTGTCAGCTGAGTTATTTCAATCCAGAGTGGGGGACCCAGAAAACGAGTAGAGGGTGGGGGAAAGGGATCCCTCACCTCCTGCATTGGACTATTAGAAAGTATAAAATTAAGATTAGAAAATACAGCAACAAAGAAAAACCTAACATTTTAAAAAAACATTAAACATTTTTAAAAGAAAGTTTATAAATCAAAAGAAAGAAGACTAGAAAGTCAGAACATCTTCACATCTCAAAATAAAAAATGAAAAAGGTTGAAGTAATTGACAAATTAATGTACACTGTAAAAGACACAGACTAAGATAAAGTCTACATGCATAAGAGTGAAATGTGTAGGGGCACCTGGGTGGCTCAGTCAACGTCCAACTCTTGGTTTCAGGTCAGGTCATGATCTCATGGTTCATGGGTTCAAGCCTTGCCTTGGGCTCTGCACTTCCAGCACAGAGCCTGCTTGGGAATCTTTCCTGTCTCTCTCTCTCTGCCCCTCCCTCCACCCCCCCCAAACTTTTATTTTTTTATTTTTATTTTTTAGCATTTTAAAAATGTTATTTTTGAGAGGGAGAGTGCACGCAGGGGAGGGGCAGAGAGCCACAGAATCCAAAGCAGGCTCTAGGCTCCAAGCTGTCCACACAGAGCCTGATGCAGGGCTAGAACCCACAAAGTTGAGATCCTGACCTGAGCCAAAGTCGGACGTTTTACCAACTGTGCCACCCAAGCGCCCCTCAAACTTTTTTTAAAAAGTGAAATGTGTGGAAGCACACAGGTGACAGGAGTGAAATTTCCTAAAGATCACGACCTATGTTAAAAAGATAAGTGGGGGAGGGGCGCCTGGGTGGCTCAGTCGGTTAACCGTCTGACTTTGGCTCAGGTCATGATCTCACCGTTCATGAGTTCAAGCCCCACCTTGGACTCTGTGCTGACAGCGCAGAGTCTGCTTGGATTCCTTCTCTCTCTCTGCCCCTCCCCTGCTCATGCTGTTTCTCAAACAAAAACAAAAAAAAATTTTTTTTAAATAAAAAGAGGGAAGAGGAGAGGGAGTTTACAAAGCAGAACCAAAACCCAGTAACAAACCAGAAGCAGTTGAAGGATAAAAATCTGAAAAAAAAAAAAAAAAACCTGGAGGGGTGGGGAGGGCGATGCTTTTCTGGCTCCTCCAGGAAGAAAAGGAAAGAGAGCAGAGATCCTCTGGAAGCTTCTCATTCCACGGGGCTCGGCTCATATTCCTGATGGCATTTGAGCCCTAGGTAGAGCTGTGGCTTCCTATGCAAACATAAAGCTCGGCGGGGCCCTGCACAGATTGACACTGAGAATCCGGCATAGATTCTCTTGTATTGGGAGAGGGTCACTTTTATCATCATACCTTGTACACAGTTCAAGAAACACAATTTGGAAGTAAAATGAAAAGCAAAACCTTACTAAAAATAAAATTTATTGCTTTTTTGTAAAAAATAAATTAACATTTATCATAGAATACCAAATTAGATTTAATCTAATGTATTAACAAAAGCATAATATACTAAACAAGGATTTCCAATGTATAACTAAATAAGTTGATTAAACACTTGGTTTAGCTAGGGGCAAACGTTAGTCACTGCCACCCAATCCCATAAATCCATGCCTCTTCACATTTAAGGGAAGTCTGTTATAGGGGTCTCCTCTGCTTTTTCCATTAGAAATGCACTGAAAAGTGACAAACTAGGGTAGAAGAAAAGAAACTATATAGTAAGCAGGAGCTGAAGTCAAAATTCTACTTTTATCACCTTGGGGGAAGTGGAAGGGATGTATGTTACGTTCACCAGGTCTAAATGGGAGATAGTGTGATCATAAAACAGCCCAGGGTAAGATTTCATTTGTGGAGCATGGTGAGCATGGCCATGTCCTAATTGTCCTATTTCTTTCTTGGGGTTTGGAAGTGTTTCTGGCCATGTACTCCTGTTTAGGGTTGAGAGAGATGCTAATGTTGTGCCCCTGGGCCTTCCACAGATGCCAAAGTGGCTCCTGCCCTAAGAGATTAAAAAAGACAGCTCTCCCTTCTTTAGACAGATTGGCTCAGTGTCAGGAGTAGAGGTAGGGAGGTATTGTCAACTGCAATGAGTTGAGTACACAGTTTATCCCACAGTGGATGCATTAGGCTTTTTAGAACCTCAATGAGATTTTCAACAATAAGCAATCACCTTCTTGCACCTATGAGACATTTTTTTTTTTTTTTACAAGACTTGTGTTTGACTCAAAAGGTTGATAGCCACTCTATTGTTCCTGAAGACAAATGCCATTCCTTTTAAGTTATAAATCAGGATTTAGGTCCTATAGTTAAGCATGTCCTCACACCATCCCCTGTTTTTGGCCTCCATATAGACAGATGCATTGCACTGCTGCATGGAATTTTCCATCTCGACCAGCTGGCGGCATCCAATGGTTAACTTTTCCCTAGAGGATAAAGAAATGTTAAATCACTGCAAGACGGCTAGTCAGATAGATGAAAAAATCTTGACACGACAGGTTAACATGGATTTGAAATACATTCTTTGATAGTTGAAAGATTAAAATACCAAGAGAGTTATAGTTTCTTAGCACAGACAAAACAACATGAGAAGATAAGCACACAGTAGTAGCACAGATTCTCAGACAGCCAACATGGCGAGCTTGGTGCAATTCCTAGAATTCAGGAGTAAGGGTTCCTATGGCAGACCTGCTGCCAACAAGCGCAGTCGGATGCCGAAAAACAGTCCTTGGAAACCAATTTGACAATAAACTTCATATATTGAAAAAAACAACAAAAAAAAACCAACAACAACAAAAAAACTTTACTGATAAAAAAAAAAAAAAATAGTCCTTAGTATGGTCTCTGAAGGATTCTCCCAGCAGGAGATGGAGTGATGTTCCAGGGTTCTAATCCAAAGGGTAAAGCAGTGCTAGAGCCTAGATCACACATCTTCTTCTTATTTGGTTTGAGAATTAAAGAACAGGTAGCCTGGAGGATACTACGAGATGTAATGGAGCAGCAATGGGAAACTGACAGAGCTTCAACTCTCTATTTTATTTATTTTTATTATATATATTTTCAGAGCTTCAACTCTTAAAAAGAACTGCTAAACTAACAAATGGATATTAACTAATGACTCTCAAGCAGCGATGGGACACAGGGAGTAATGGCTGACTCAAAATTTTACTTCAGACTAAGCCTAGCTGGTCTGTCATTAGCTGACTTGGGCTCACAAACTGTGGGATCTGTAAGTCATCAGAGCACCAATCCATTACATCTGGTGTCTAGGGTCGTGCAAAACTATTTAAATCTACTGGGAGATGGTCTATAGAAGCTCACGAAGAATATCCGGCATCTAGCAAGCATCTGGCACATTAGGTGTTTGAGAAAGGACGGGTTTTTAAGTGTAAATTACACTGTTATTACTTCCTTGGCTTCTAAGATCATCTCTGGGCCATCTCCATGGTGTTGGGGAGGACCACTAGCCACCTCCCTGCACTGTCCCCCTGCCCCATGGATCCCTTGATGTAGGATACAAAGGAAAAAGAAGTCAGCTGGAACTCAGGGATTAGGATGAGAGGGAGTAGGGATGGCACAAGTAAACACCCCACATTCTGAGCAGCCTCACTTCCTCAAGATGTGTGGTTTCTCTGACACTGACTAAAACCTGACTTTTGGTTTTGTGTTACTCTATTCCTGTTTCCTATATTTGCAGTGCTTAAAATTAGAGTTGTGTTGCTTTCAATTCTTCACAACTACTCAGAAGATGATTTCTGGAAGAGCCTAGGAGATCCCAAAAGAGGAGAGATGTAAATGTTTTCTCATAAACTTAAAAATGAAACAAAAATGGCAGGCCCCATTCCTGCTCTTGGTGATTTATTCCACATTTGGGGGGTGGGGGGAAACACTCCCTTAATAACTAGATTTTGAATCTAGTCGTGTCTCTTGTCTTCTTTCCCCTCCTCTCACAGTTAAGAGGGGAGCTGTCTCCTCTTTTGATCTTCTTCATCTCTGTGGGTCAGCTTTCTGTGGATTATCACCTTACAGACTCTCTCTGCTGCAGTGAGCTGTCATTGCTTATCAGTAAGCAAAAGTACCACGTGTTTTTCCTATATTATGATAGGAATTCTTAAGTTCCTTTTTCCGAGGGCTTATGGAGAAGGGCAGAATAACAGATGTGGGGGCACCTTAACACCTTTCTGTGCCATTCTGCAGCATTTCTGTGAGTCATATCATGTTAGCTTTCACCAAGTTGTGACAATGCTCACAATCATGAAAGGTAGCCCATTTCATATTTGCTCTTAATTTCTAGGAAGTTCTTCCTTTACACTAGGCCTAAAAAAACCTCCATTTTCTGACCTGAGTGGCCTAAGTTAAAAAAAAAAAAAAAAGTCATTATCTAATAGCACAAATATTTTATGTCCCTTGTAGTGATCCTATTTCTCTTTTGCAAACTAAACAATCCCAACTCCTAATAGGTTCTGGAACAGAGATCAAGACTGGAGGTTGCTTCTAGTTTTGTGATTCTATATTGCTCATGAGATTTTTGCAAAACTTCTATTTCTCTAAATTGTCCTATCATAGTATCAAACTTGCTTTGACCAAATCTCAGCTAGGTCGAAATAAACTGGAAATTCAATCAAATCAATTTAAAAATATTTTCAGTGGTTATTTGATTCATTTCCATGGCTAATTTGGTCAAAACAGCATGGGAGTAGCGAACTTCAGTGATCTAATTACAATATTGGATGCAGTTTTTCTAAAATTCTTTCTAGGTACAAGAAGAAAGTCTACAATGGATATGTTTTACAGCTCTATGAACTTTTCTATTTATTTGCTGTATGTATCTCAAATGAAAGAAAAGTGGAATACAATGTAATGCTAATATAAAAACAGTACAGGGCCCGGGTGGCTCAGTCGGTTGAGCGTGCAACTCTTGATTTCAGCTCCTGTCATGATCCCAGGATGGTGGGATCGAGTCGCGTCAGGCTCTGTGCTAAGCATGGAGCCTGCTTAAGATTCTCTCTCGCTATCACTCTCTCTCTCTCTCTCTCTCTCCCTCCCTCCCTTCGCTCCTTTACCCCGCTCTTGTGGATGCTCTAAAAAATAATAATAATAAAAACAAATAAAAACAGTATATGATAGCTAACCTCATATTCAATGGTGAAATACTAAAAGCTTTTCCCTAAAATCGGCAATATGACAAGGACGCCCATGTTCACCACTTCTATTCAACACTGTACTGGAAGTTCTAGGAGCACAATTAGGCACAAAACAAATCATAAGCATACAAACTGTAAACAAAGAAGTGAAATTCTCTATTTACAGATCCTAAAGAATCCACAAAATAACTGTTAGAACTAATAAATTAATTCAGTAAAGTTGCAAAATAAAAGATCAACACACAAAAAATCAGTTGTATTTCTATATACTAGAAATGAACAATTAGAAGAGGAAATGAGGGTGCCTGGGTGGCACAGTTGGTTAAGCGTCAAACTCTTGATTTTGGCTCAGTTCATAATCTCACAGTCATGAGATTGAGCCCCATGTGGGGCTCTGTGCTGACAGTGTGGAATCTGCTTGGGATTCTCTCTCTCTGTCCCATTCTCCACCTCCCCTGCTTGCCTGCACTCTCTCAAAATAAAATAAACAAAATTTAAAAAGGAAAGGAAATTAGGAAAACAATTCCATTTATAATAGCATGAAAAAGATTAAAATACTCAGAAATAAGTTTAATTGAAGAAGCACAAACTTGTACACTCTAAAAAACACAAAACATTGCCAAAAGAAATTAAAGACCTAAATTAGTGGCATCCCATGTTTATGGATTGGAGGACAATGATAATAACTCCCGAAAGCAATCTACATGGCCAATGCAATCCCTATCAAAGTCCCAGTAATATTTTTTTTGCAAAAACTGATCCTAATATTCACACAGAATTGCAAGGGACCCCAAATAGTCAAATCCTGAAAAAGAAAAACAATGTTCAGAGGACTCACTCTTCCCAATTTTGAAAACTCAATACAAAGCAACTTTAAGAAAAATTTTCTTTTAATGTTTATTTTTGAGAGGGAGAGAGAGACAGAGAGCGCAAGCAGGAGAGGGGTAGAGACAGAGGGAGACACAGAATCCGAAGCAGGCTCCAGGCTCTGAGCCATCTGCACAGAGCCCGACACAGGGCTCGAACTCACAAGCTGTGAGATCATGACCTGAGCTGAAGTCGGCCGTTCAACCAACTGAGCCACCCAGGCGCCCCATAAAGCAACTTTAATCAAACCAGTGGCACTGGCATAAAGACAGACATACAGACCAATGGAACAGAAATAAAGTCCAGAAATAAATCTCACCTACATGGTTGACTGATTTTCAACAAGGGTGCCAAGAACATTCAATGGGAAAAATGATCTCTTCAACATTTGGTGCTAGCACAACTTGACATCCAGATGCAAATGAAGTCAGACCCTTACCTCACAACATATACAAAAATTAACTCAAAAATGCATCAGTGACCTAACTGTAAGAGCTAAAACTATAAAATTCTAAGAAAAACACATTGGGGTAAATCTTCATGACCTTAGCTTTGGCAATGGATTCTTAGGTATGATGCCAAAAGCCTAAGCAACACAAGAAAAAACACATAAACTGGACTTCATCAAGTTAAAAACGTGTGTGTGTCAAAGGACACTATCAAAAAAGTGAAAAGACAATGTACGGAATGGGAGAAAATAGTTGCAAATTATACATCTGATAGGGTCTAGTACTCAGAACGGGTGACATGTCAAGCTGCCAGGTGCCAAGGTGGTTAATGAAGACAATGAGCCAAACTGAAAGTAAAATCAACATTATTCACTTACTGCAACACTGCAAATCAGAGACAAAATTAAAGGTGCCAGCTCCCTAGTACTCCATTTTTTCTCGTAGAATGGCACTGGGTGAGGGTCAGATGATACGCAGGGCAGACAGGGGCTACCATCTCACTGCTGCTAAGGATCCCTAAACTAAGGCTCCTGCCTGTTCACGGACCCATGGGGCTAAGGGGCAGGGAGGGTGGAGGTCTTAGTTCATTCAGGCTGCTGTAACAAAACACCACAGACTGGGTGGTTTAGAGACAACAGAGATTTATTTCTCACAGTTCTGGTGGCTGGAAATCCAAGATCAAGGCACCAGTATGGTCACATTCTGGTGAGAGCCCTCTTTTAGAAGAGCATTAATCCTATTCATCAGGGCTCT
This sequence comes from Panthera uncia, assembly GCF_023721935.1. Lineage (NCBI taxonomy): Eukaryota > Metazoa > Chordata > Mammalia > Carnivora > Felidae > Panthera > Panthera uncia. Next base: position 22,519,855 of record NC_064813.1, read on the forward strand.
ACCCTCATGACCTAATCACCTCCCAAAGGCCCCACCTTCTAAGAAGATTACATTGGGCAATAGGATTTCAACATATGAATTTTAGGGAGTGGGAGGATATAAACATTCAAAACATAGCAAAGGAGAAGAGTGAGGAGTAGGAAAGCATGGAATCAGAATGGGGAAAAATACCTCAGCCAAGGCTTCCAAAAGTCGCAGCTGAAGTGCCTGAGAGGTGCCTCAGCCAATGTCCCCAATAAGGTGGCCTCCAAATGAAAACTGCCCAGGCTAGGAATGCAGACATGCGTGGAGGCTCACGGGCAGGCGGTCTGAGCATTGCCCACAGCTGCCTCTAGAAGAGTGCAGTACACTCTTCTAGAAGAGAGTATACCCAATCTGGTATGGGGAAGGCAGCTTCCCAAAGGAGCCTGCCAGACAAAGTCTTAGAACTGCCTATAGGCAGGCGTGAAAGATCACACATAGGATTCTGGCCTAGATCCAGATTCCCCATAAAGACTTCTTGTAACTCAACAACAGAAAGAAAACAACCCAATGAAAAATGGGCACAAGACCTGAGTAGACATTTCTCCAAAAAAGACAGACAGCCAATAGACACATGGAAAGATGCTCCACATCATTAGGAATTAGGGAAATACAAATAAGAATCACAACGAGAGCATACTTCACATTCATCTGGACAGCCTTCATCAAAAAAAAAAAAAAATAAAAAAAAAAAAAAAATAAATTTTGTCAAAATTTGGAAAAACTGGAACCCTCATCTACTGCTATATTGCTGGTGGGAAGGTAAAAATAGTGTAGCTGTTATGAAAAAAAGGCAGTAGTTCCTCCAAAAGTTAAACACAGGATTCCACTCTTAGATATACACCCCCCAAAATTTGAAAGAACTAGAAGAATTCAAACGAATACTTGTACACAAATAGCAACACTATTCACCACAGCCAAAAAGTGAAAACAACCCAAATGTCCATCAACAGACAAGTGGATAAACAAAATGTGGTCTGTCCATACAATGGGACATCGTGCAGCCATAAAAAGGAGTGAAGTACTGATTGATAAATACTACAGTGTAGATGAACCTCAAAAATACCATGCTAAGTGAAAGAAACCAGACACAAAAGGTCATATGTTGTAGGATTCTGCTTATAAGAAACATTCAGAATAGAGAAATCCATAGAGACAGAACGCAGACTAGAGATTGCCAGGGTCTGGGGGAAGGGGAGAACACACACTGACTGCTTAATGTGTACTGAATTTCCCTCTGGAATGATGGAAATGTCTTGGAACTAGAGAGGATTGCACAACACAGTGAATGCACTAACTGCCCCTGAATTGTACACTTTAAAATGGGTGTTAATTCCATTATGTGAATTTTATCTCAATTAAAAAAAGAAAAAAAACTATACATTTATTTTATAATATCTTCTGTCACAAATAATGAGTCAAATTTACTGCAAAGTATTACTGAATCAATAGACACAAAAAACAGCGTCCCTTTCTAATTAAAGCAGAAGCATCAAAGGTGTAAATTTGGTTTTGAGATTATTTTTCTCTAAGGCTTTTTTCTATCTGAGGCTTCTTGGACAGACCAGGTCATTAATTTAGTGCAGGGATTCTCAAACTTTAATGTTTCCTGGAGGGATGGGTAACACAGATTGCTGGGCTCCACCCCAGAGTTTCCGATTCAGAAGGTCCACGGTAGAGCCTTACTAGTTTGATTTCTTGCAAGTTCCCAGGTGAGGCTGACACTCAAGTTAAGAAACCATGCTTGTATGAACCACAATTCTAATGTGATCTGGAAGATACTACCACGGAGTTGATTCCTGGCATCAGAAAGCAGTAATTCCCAAAAGCACCTGCCCCAAGGGAAAAAAACAGCTTCTGACCCAGATGCTAGGTTAGGCAGCATATTGTTTGGATATGCCAGTTACTTTATGAGGCTGATGTCGCAAACTAATTTGCATTTCATACAGACAAAATGACCACAGAGGCCTGCCTCGCAAACATGCTGGAACACACTGCCCAAGAGCTTTCAAGGCAAAGTGAACTACATGCTGTTCCTAACTTATTTCTCATACATATAAAAGATATCACCCAGGATATCTGTTTGGTCATCTATTTGATAATCTCATTAATTTACCATCCTGGATTTTCTGAGCATGCTCCTCGTCTGCTCAGGGTAAGCAATGCTCAGACCTCACTGGCAAGCCCAAAAGCTCTGCTGAAGACTCTACAAACTTATTTATAGATAAAACACAAACATATTTATAAACTTATTTATAAACACCAAGGTTCTGTCTGCCATGTCATGGAATTCAACTTTTGATCAAAGCTACTTTCAATCTGAAACCTTAACTCCTTGCTTTATCAGAACCTAGGAAATAGTTTTCTGTTCTTGAAAAGGAATTTAATGACTTCCCTATTGCAGTAAGTGTGGTAAGGGGTACATCAGCAGTGTCCTCCTTTGCAACTAATACTTTATAAATGAAAAAAACCAGATTAATAAATTCAGGCAATGTAAGTAATCATTTTCCTCAGCATTCCAGAAAGTGGTCAGCTATATGTAAGTCAAATCCTTCTGTTTTCACCAGGAAAACTCTGCTTCCTTTCATCTGGTGCATTTGGCTCTGTGTCTAGTACGAACCACGGAAACCGAAAGAACCTCTCTCTTTTGGCAGCTTATTTAAAAACTGTGAGCTGTGGAGCACATGTGAGGCTAGTATGAGAGCTACTGATCACTGTAGAGACAGCAATTTCAAAACAAACCACAGAGTAACAACTCTAAAAGCTACTAACCAAAAGCCTTCTAAGCAACAACCACCACTTTTCAGTGCATTCAAGAGATTGGATATATTCCATTTCTCTTCAAAATTATCCTTTTGGGTATAAGAGGGAGCTTATTAATTAATATTGTAGTTCAAATCCCTGGCATAAGAAGACTTAGAAGAAAAAAATAGGTACAACTACTTTAACTCTGAACATTCAACTTTGACCCCAGTACAAACCCATAAAAAAGAACTCCCAACTATTCCAATGGTAAAGTGAAGTCAAAAAAATTTTAGACACCTGACTGGAACCATCCTGCAAGGAACTCTGCCTTCTAAGTTATCCACAGTGAGCTTTTCTATACCTTCAAAAATATGTCCAAGGTTGACAAACATTATATATTTTTTAAGCTTTGATTTCAATTCTAGTTAACACACTGTTATATTAGCTTCAGGTGTACAAGATAGTGATTCAACAATCCCATACATCACCTAGTGCTCATCATGACAACTGCACTCCTTAATCTCCATCATCTATTTCACTCATCCCCCACCCCTCCTTTCTGATAACCATCAGTTTGTTCTCTATAGTTAATAGTCTGTTTCTTGCTTTGTCTCTCATTTTTTTCCCTTTGCTCATTTGTTTCTTAAATTCCACATGAGTGAAATCATATGGTATTTGTCTTTCTCTGACTGACTGATTTAGCTCAGGATTATACTCTCTAGCTCCATCCATGTCCTTGCAAATGGTAACACTTCATTTTTTTTATGGCTGAATAATATTCCTTTTCATATGTGTGTGTGTGTGTGTGTGTGTGTGTATGTATGTGTATACACACACACACACACACACACACACACACACACACACACACATACCAAATCTTCTTCATCTATCCATCAATCAGTGGACACTTAGGCCGTTTCCATATCTTGGCTATTGTAAAGAATGCTGCCATACACATAGGGGTGGTGCATGTATCCCTCTGAATTAGTGTTCTTATATTCTTTGGGTAAATACCCAGTAGTGCAATTACTGGATTGTATGGCAGTTCTATTTGTAACTTTTTCAGGAACTTCCATGTGGCATTCCAGAATGGCTGCACTAGTTTGCATTCCCACCACCAGTGTACAAGTGTTCCTTTTTTCCCCACATCCTTGATAATACCTGTTGTTTATTGTATTTATTTTAGCCATTCTGACAGGTGTGGGGTGATACTTCACTGTAGTTTTGATATGCATTTCCCTGAGTGATGTTGAGCATCTTTTCATGTGTCTGTTGGCCATCTGGAGGTATTCTTTGGAGAAATGTCTGTTCTTGTCTTCTGCCCATTTTTAAATTGAATTCTTTGTTTTGGGGGGTATTGAGTTTTAGAAGTTCTTTATATACTTTGGATACTAATCCTTTATCAGATACGTCGTTTGTAAATATTTTCTCCCAAGTAAGTTGCCTTTTAGTTTTATTCATTGTTTCCTTTGCTGTCAGAAGCTTTTTATTTTGATGTAGTCCCAATAGTTTATTTTTGCTTTTGTTTTCCTTGCCTCAGGAGACCTATCTAGAAAAAAGCTGGTAAGGCCAATGTCAGAGAAATTGCTGCCTGAGCTCTCTTCTAGAATTTTAATGGTTTCCTGTCTCACATTTAGGTTTTTAATCCATTTTGAATTTATTTTTGTGTATGGTGCAAGAAAGTGGCCCAGTTTCATTTTTCTGCATGTCGCTGTCCAGTTTTCCCAACACCACTTGTTGACGAGACTTTTTCCCCATTGGATGTTCTTTCCTGCTCTGTCGAAGGCTAACTGACCACAGAGTTGTAGGGTCATTTCTGGGTTTTCTGTTCTGTTCCATTGATCTGTATGTCTATTTCTGTACCAGCACCATACCGTCTTGATCACTACAGCTTTGTAATATACCTTGAAGTCAGGAACTGTGATACCTCCAGCTCTGCTTTTATTTTTCCAAGATTGCTTTGGCTATTCAGGGTCTTTTGTGGTTCCATCAAATTTTAGAACTGTTTGTTCTAGTTCTAGGGAAAATGCCATTGGTATTTTGATAGGGATTGCATTAAATGTATAAATTGCTTTGGGTAACATAGACATTTAACAAATTTGTTCTTCCAAACCAGGAGCATGGAATGTCTTTCCATTTGTTTGTGTCATCTTCAATTCCTTTCAACACTGTTTTATAGTTTTCAGAGTAAAGGTCTTTCACCTCTTTGGTTACGTTTATTCAGAGGTATCTCATAGTTTACGATGCAACGGTAAATGGGATGGTTTTCTTAGTTTCTCTTTCTTCTTATCATTAGTGTATAGAAATGCAACAGATTTCTGTATACTGATTTTGTATCCTGTGACTTTACTGAATTCATTTACCAGTTCTAGAAGTTTGTTGGTGGAATCTTTAGGGTTTTCTATATAAAGTATCATGCCGTCTGCAAATAACTAAAGTTTGACTTCTTCCTTACTTATTGGGATGCTTTTTATTTCTTTCTGTTGCCTGATTGCTTTGGCTAGGACTTCCAGTACTATGTTTCATAAAAGTAAGAAAAGTAGACATCCCTGTTTTGTTCCTGACAAGGAATGATCATATGGTTCTTATCCTTTCTCTTACTGGTGTGATGTATCATGTTGATTGATTTGTGAATATTGAACCACCCTCCGAACCTAAGAATAAATCCTACTTGATTGTGGTGAATGATTTTTCTTAAAGTATTGAATTTTGCAGACATTATATTTTTGACACAAATGTCATGTACACAAACCTTTCTGTGGCCTATTTGTGAAGTTCTATCATAAGAGTATAACTGATTGACACTCTAAAGATTAAAGTTAGAAAAAAAACTGTTTTCACCCACCTCCAGCTACAACGGACATGCCCAATAATTTTTCTTGGAAAAATTACTTTGATGTTAACACTGTCATTGCACCTGCTCATGAAGTTTTGTAACAACACAGGTACATGTGCAAGTTAAAACTAGCAAATAAACTGGTTTAGTGATAGAAATGGCATATTACACAGCAGTGAAAGTACAGTCAGTTTTGCTACAGCACTTGTTTTGAACACACGAATTTGTTCCAACACCACTGCTATATTAAAGAATTTGAGCATGATGCAAATTTCACATTTTCTTATATCCAACAGTGATGAACAGAGAAAACTGTACTCAGCCAAACCAAGCTACTTAGGAATACACAAAACACACACCTGCACACACTTTAAACATGTACCAGTGCCTCATTCACATTTGGTGTGGCAACTTTACATTCAACTTCAGACAACCCTCCCTCCACCACACTGCATGAACCCACAAGCTGCAACCCTTCCAAGGACCACTTCACTTCCCCATGCAAACCTCAGCTTTTTTTCAAGGAAAAGTGTCAGATTTTTTTTTTTATCACATTCATATATTTCTTAACCACGTAACAGGTGTAAAACCGATACGACTTTGATTAGGTTCCTTTTTTTTTTCAAATAGCTTTCTTATTAAGTTTTTGAGTGATGTGCCTCAGCCCATTTTTCCCAAGAGCCCTTTTCTTGCTTGACTTTGCACGGCACAAAGGTGATCATTTGGAATGAATATGTTATGCCATAACAGAACTATTAGCAAGCCAACTACTGCTCCATGCCTCAACATGGATAATTTTCAAAAGTCAAAAAATAATAGCAGGGGATGGGAGGCGGGGAGTATGAGACAGAGGGCAACACTAATGGCATTAAGTGAGTTTTTGCTCCTCATGAATTTGTTTGCCGGGGCTCAGGATTGGAGGGCTTCACATATACACCTTGAATATTAAAGAATCAGATTTTCTACTCCTTCCCCTTTATTACACATGAATGCAATAAACAAAATTATTTTTTAAAAGAACATATATGATACTATTACGTACATAAACAGATGAAATTGATCAACATATATTTACTGATACATATACCCATAAAGATGAGAATTATAAACACAAATCTCTGAGGAGAGGATGAAAGGGAGGATATACACAGAGATGGGTAAAGGTCTGTTTTGTCAACTGAAGGGTAGGCGTGAGTAGTTTTTATACTAGTTATTCTTTGAAACATGGTGTGGGGAAAATAAGGGGCTGTGAGGTCAAAGGGGTCAAAGCTATTTTCATAATAAGACAAAGACATGATTTGCCTTTTGCATTCTCATTCTTGCAAGAATGTGCAACAGTTTTCCAGTGGTACATGACCATTCAAAAGCAACTACGAGAACCCATCTGTCTTCAATTAAACCAGATGTTAAGAGACTTGCAAAGTGTAGAACCTCACTCTTTTTGTTTGGGAAAAATTATTTTCATAATTATATGCTCCTATCTTAACATGTAATTAATTAGTTATTATTTTGAAATGAATGTTTAAAAAATTTTCAATTCTAACTTATAATACAGCAAATAGAGATGACCTACATAAACGAGACAAAATTTTGTAAAATATAAAGGAGTCCTCAGGCCAAAAAATTTGAGAGCCACATTAAACCTTATACCTGCTTTTATATATGCGCGCGCACACACGCACAGAGCTCTTTTGTATGTATGAACTATTTCATATTAATAAAGGTAAAATAAAATCAGAGTGTAGTAAAGACATAAAGAGAATCCTTTGCCAACACATCAAGTGGAGCCATGTACGGTAAAAGCTGATGACAACCGTGTATCTAAATACAGATGGGACTTACCGATACTCAGTCTGTGAGACACAATCATAAAGTTCCTGGGCAGTGAATTGGACATTTTTATTTACCTGAAAAGAACCAAGATGTAGTTACTTAAAATGCATATGAAGTCAAATGAGCAGAAAGAGCACAATTAGAGTGACCCATATTCTGAGAGAGAATGTCAAGTTTCCAGCGTTCGCATAAAAACAGCAGGAACAATCAGAAGTTTGGTGATCACAATGCTAGGCTAACACCGAACTATGTGTAAAAATACTAGTCCTGTAGTTAACAACTTAATCTGTTCAAAGAACCAGAAGTGATCTATGGTTCTGGGGTTAGTGGAATTGAGTATTAGAATTAAGTATCATTTTGTAGATCAAGTGGAAAGAAAAAAATGTGTTCTCCATCAAACACTAAATTCTACTACTACTGGCTCTTATCAATAGATTCAGGCTTCAGGGTGCTTGGGTGGCTCAGTTGGTTAAGCACCGGACTTCAGCTCAGGTCATGATTTCGCAGTTCACAGGTTCAAGCCCAGCATCAGGCTCTGTGCTGACAGCTCAGAGCCTGGAGCCTGCTTCAGATTCTGTTTCTCCCTCCCTCCCTCCCTCCCTCTCTCTCTCTCTCTCTCTCTCTCTCTCTCTCTCTCTCTCTCTCCTCTTCCCCCACTCTCACTCTGTCTCTCTCTCTCTATATCAAGAGTAAATAAACATCTTAAAAAAAAATAGATTCAGCCTTCAACTAGCCTAGCATTTTAGAAGGTTTTTTTTTTTTAATTTTTTTTTTTTTAACGTTTATTTATTTTTGAGACAGAGAGAGACAGAGCATGAACGGGGGAGGGGCAGAGAGAGAGGGAGACACAGAATCGGAAGCATGCTCCAGGCTCCGAGCCATCAGCCCAGAGCCCGACGCGGGGCTCGAACTCACGGACCGTGAGATCGTGACCTGAGCTGAAGTCGGACGCTCAACTGACCGAGCCACCCAGGCGCCCCTAGAAGATTTCTAATGCACACATTCAATATTTCGTTTCTAAAAAAAAAAGCACAAGTTTTTAAAGAAGTTAAAATAATTCTATTTAAAGGACTGAAGCAGATCTGGGGTCACATAAGTAGACTATTTTAAAGATTTTATTTACTTTTTTTAAGGTTTTTTTTTTTTATTTTTGAGAGAGACAGACAGCATAAGCGGGAGAAGTGCAGGGCAGCGGGGGGACAGAGGATCTGAAGCGGGCTCCATACTGTTTCCATGCTATCGGCAGAGAGCCCCATGCAGGGCTCAAACTCATGAGCCAGGAGATCACAACCTGAGCCGAAGTCAGATGCTAACTGACTGAGCCACCCAGGCACCACTATTTATTTACTTTTCAAGTAATCTCTACACCTAACGTGGGGCTCGAACCTACAACCCCAAGATCAAGAGTCTCATGCTCTACTGACTGAGCCAGCCAGTTGCCCCAGGTAGACATTTTTATTTTAATTTTTTTAACGTTTATTTATTTTTGAGACAGAGAGAGAGTGAGACACAGAAGCCCAAGAAGGCTCCAGGCTCCGAGCTGTCAGCACAGAGCCCGACACAGGTCTCGAACTAGTGAACCATGAGATAATGACCTGAGCCGAAGTCGGCCGCTTAGCCAACTGAGCCACCTGGGTGCCACCCGCCCCCTGCAAGGTAGACTATTTTAAAAGTAGAAGCAACCATATCTTGTTTATATCCTGAACATTAGAAATAACTCAAGCTGAAAGAAAAAATTATTCAACTCTAACAACACCTGAATATTATAGTTGACCCTTACTGAAGAGCCTTCACTTTCATTTAAATACTAAGTTTATAAACTGTTGGGAAAGGTCTATTTAGGAAAAAGTTTGATTTACAGACATTTTCTAAAGAAATGTCTTTTTCACACTATCAAGCTAATATGCTTAAACTAATAATAATAATTAATAATTAAACTAATAATATATTTAAACTAATATGTTTAAGTTCACAAATATCACAATTCAGATATAATTTACAATACTATAAATACAAGTCATTGATCATACAAAGATTAGTCATGACACACTTGGAGCACACAGTCAGTGACTGAATTCTATATTTTTTGAGGCTTACTATTGATTTAGGCTATATTCTACTCATGTGCAGGGAGTCTGGAAATTTCCAGAATCTGGAAATTAATAGAAATTCTTTCTTTTTTTAATGTTTACTTATTTTTGAGAGAGAGAAAGAGACAGAGAGAGACAAGAGCACAAGCAGGAGAGGGGTAGAGAGAAAGGGAGACACAGAATCTGAAGAAGGCTTCAGGCTCTGAGCTGTCAGCACAGAGCCTGACGCGGGGCTTGAACCCACGAACCGTGAGATCAGGACTTGAGCTGAAGTTGGATGTTTAATAGAGTGAGCCACCCTGGTGTCCGAGAGATTCTTTTTCTCAGATAACTCAAATAGCACAGTGCCTAAATTTTCAAAAATTGTGTATCAGTGATGGAAAACACAACTCTTTCTATAAAATAGGTAACACCATTGAACACTTACTCTGTGTACTGTTTGGGGCACTTCATATATGTTAAATTATTTAGTCTTTACAAGAATATCTATAATTTATCTACTGATGTTATTCCCACTTTACAGATGAAGAAACTAAGGCGAAGAGAACTAAATAACTCTTTTTGAGCACACAGTTAACAAGGGGTAGAACCAACATTTGAACACAGGTAGTTTGATCCCAGCATGTGTTCTTTGTATGTTACATCCAAAAAGTTAAATAAAGAGCAAACCAGAAATAAAAGGGAATATATTTTAAAAAGTTTAACTCTATAAGAGATGTGAGACTTGAATGTCACATTCCTTCACTTAGAACATTAAAAAAAAAAAAATTACACACACACACACACACACACACACACACACACACACACACGAAAAGAAAGAACGTTCAGGAACATGGGCAAACAAACTGAAGATCTACAGAATACTTTCCCTGGATCAGCACTGATGGGGAAAGCCTTCAAGTTACGTGACAAACTACATCAGAGTCACACCTCTAAGCTCCACCACCAGGGCCTATGCTGCTGCTACAGAGGAAACGAAATTATAGCTTTCCTTTTCCCTGATCACCGGCTCTTAAACAGAGGTGATGCTTTCTCGTGAGGGGCCGCTGGTGTATGCCAGCTGAGTGAGGTGTACTCACAATGACTCAGATATTGGGATTTAGCAGCTGAGGAGCAGAGATGCTAAATACCCACAGTGTTCCACACAATGATGAAATGACCTGTCCAAAATGTCAACAGCACCCCTAATGACAAACAATTCTGTGTTGGACAAAGTGTAGGATTATAGAACTCTATGTTTTTACTTCAAGAGTGAAAGAAAAAGTTTAATAGGTCTTTGACAAACTCCTGTGGTATTTAAGAATGTAAAGCAAATGTCAGTTAAATAGAATTCTGTCGCATTTTAGAATTCTACCATGTTTATAGTAAAACTTGCTTATGGTGGAAATACGATAAACAAGTCAAAATATTTCTCATACCTCATACTTGACTAGGAAGTTATAGAGGGTCTCAACATCTTGAAAATTACTGTTAGGGGCCAAAATCCTAAAAAATAAAATAAAAACAAAGGAATGGGAATGAATGATTAAAAAAATAACACCTTGAACTTTTCCTCAAAATATATCCATACTGTGAGATAATTTATTGTAGGATAAGCTTATTAAAATGTTCACAAACTTTTTGGTTTTTATTTATCCACTAAAAATGATAAAACCATCAGTTTAATTCAACACATCACTTTATTAAAATTTTTTTGCTTATTTATATTGATACTTGCATCACCATTTAATCAACAGCCATAAGCATTCTTACATGAAATTTACCTTTTGAGTTAAATTAATACATATTTCTCAAAAGGTAGATAGAAATGGAAGGTGCATTTAAACTCCACACCTTCTAAGCAGCAGGTAACGCTTGAAGAGTTCCCACAGAAATGTTCAACCAATCCAAGTGGACAATTGATTAAACTATCAGGCACATAAAAGAAATCCTAATAAAATATTTCTGACTAAAGTCAAATAATACTATTTGAACTATCAGCCTAGTATTCTATGAAAAAGCATGAGTAATCAGAGTATGTCCATTGCTGAAAATAATACTGATTCATAAAGTAACAATGGAAAGGAACATAAATAACATAAAAATATAAGTATGTAAATAACAGAAACATAAAAACAACAGATGAGAACAAGGGAAAATAAAAATAAAGAAGGAAATGAAAGAACATGTTTCTCCATCTAGCATTAAAGTATCCACTCTTATTTTTTTATACTAAGGATTTTTGAACCCTTTCAGGTTGAAGCCTTTTTTTTTCTTCTGGAAAAAAAAAGAAAAGAAGGAAAACAGTCCTTTCATTATGGTATAGTGATGATGGGCCTTGCCTGCCTGCCTACATTTTCTAGCTGTGTGACCTCGGGGGAGTTGTGACTTCTTTGCCTTCATGTGTTAAATGAGGATGGTAATAGTCCTCACCTCATAGTATTCTTATCAGAATTAAATGAGTTCCTTAAGAAAAAAAGCCTTTATAACAGTGTCTGATAGACAGCCAGCACTATATATATTATCAATTATAATAGTAACATAACTATTACCATCTAATAGTTTCAGGCCACAGAGTAACTGCACAATGATCTAACTAATGGGAAATCAAGCCACCTCAATTAATTCTTAAAATCCAAGTGCCTTTTACTTACAATGTCTGAGGTCCTCACATCCTTGCCAACGCTTGATACCTTCGGACTTCAGAGTTAACTGATCTCAATAACCTTAATCAGACCTTTACACGATTTGGCTTTTATTAGACTTGTGGGAAAGCTTTCATAAATCATTTTTCAGGGTACAAATTTTTAAAGGGGCTAGCTATACTCTGGAGGAGAAACATACAGAATACAAAAATCTGCACAAGAATAATAGTTTCATGGAAAAAAAAAACTTTTTTCTCCCAACAAGTAATTTTAAAATACAAATAATCTCTGGTTGAGGGTCCTACTCTTGATTTCAGCTCAGGTCACGATCTCACGGTTTGTGAGTTCAAGCCCCATGTCTGCTATTAGCACAGAGACTGCTTGGGATTCTCTCTCTCTCTCTCTCTCTCTCTCTCTCTCTCTCTCTCTCTCCCTCTGCCCCTCCCCCACTTGCACTTGCTCTCTCTTTCTCTCTCTCAAAATAAATAAACAAAATTTAAAATACAAATAATCTCCTAACCAAAAAAAAGGTGGGGAGAGAGAAGGATAGTACGTGAGGGAGAGTCCATAATTTCCTTTAAACAACGAAAACAAAGCAATCTAAATAAACTAATCTTTCAGAAAGGCAACGGAAGAAAATAACATGTCCTACTTTTGTAACCAAATGTAAACAAACTATCAGCAATGTGGAATAATTTACATCTATTCATTTTATAGTTCTGGATTATTTCCAATAAAGATGGTAAGAAAATTAGATGAAACAAGATGTTTTATATTAAAAGCCTTAAAAATTCCAAGCCAATATCACAGAAGAAAGTACTTTACCAGAGAATAAAATGAACATTTCTTTGTCCTGAAATACTTCACAGAAAACCTGGTTTTAGGTAAATTAGTCACTTATCTATAGCAATAAGTCCTACCCAAAGTAAGAAATAAAGAAAATAATTACATCATCCTAGTTTTCTAATTAGCAACAAATTGAAACAATTTTAAACTCTCAACTTGGTTTTATTTTCTTTTCAACAGTTTTACTGAGGTACAGTTTACATACCATAAATTCATTCAACAACTCAATGATTTTTAGTAAGTTTACAGAGCTGTACAACGATCACCACGATCCAATTTCAGAATTTCCTTTACCCCAAACAGTTTCCTACTGCCCACGTGCAGTCACTTTCTGTTCTTGCCTCCAATCCCAGCTCCAGGCAGACACTAATCTACCTTCTGTCCTTATAGTGTGGACTTTTTGGACTACATTGTTTTCTCAGTTTGTAAGTTCTGTCCCTCTTATCATTACAAAGCACAGCTGTGACTATAAATGATATCACACTATAATTCAGAGTCCAGTGGATGAGTCAAAATCTAGTGAATAACGGCTAAACCCCACAATGTATTTGGTAAGTATAAAAAAGCAAGATGCATACCAAAGATGCCCAAAAGCAGAACAAGAGACCCTTTATTCTCTCATTCAGCAAATATTTGGGATCCACTACGAGCCAAGCTCTGCTCCAGGCTCTTGGATACATCAGCGAACAAAAAGACAAAGACACATGGTAGACCAATGCATCAGAACTCTAAAGGGCTTGTGAAAGAAAAAAAATCCTGACCAAGCACAGGAAGATAATGAAGGAAGAAAAATATCTCATTGTTATGCATTTGACAATCTCTTTCCACTTGTTAATTGCTACTTGTAAACAAACAAGTTTCTAGTGATGAAACACAGGAATTTTAAGTTTCTAAGGAAGAAGTCATTTGCTCCAAATATAAAGATTTGATTATCTCTAAATATCACAAAATTATATTCTAATGAAGAAAGGTATATTGGTATGTCAGCATCATTCACAGATATATTACTTTTATCAGACTAAAACTACACATACTATTATTTTAAACTAGGATATACATTACAAGATTCATTATAAAATGTACTATTCTTTTTCCCTTTAAAGTTTACTATTCTTAAAGAATGTTTTAAGGTAAGCTGAGCCCTAAATGGACAATCTTTATTAAAATACATTCAATTTAGGGTTGAAGTTAGACTTCATTGTGTCCTATGAACTCTGAGTTTATGAGAATGGAATTTGGCCTGATACTAAAAGAACTGCCAACTTTCACTAACTAGAAGTACAGTATGTTGAAAATAAAAAAAAAAAAAACTAAATGGAGAAAAACGGTTTATGGACTTCTGTGCCTTAGTTAATTCCCCACACAGAAATTCTTCAGAGGTCAGCTTTCTCTATAGCTTTCTCATTTTTTTTTTCTTATATCAATGTGAAAACAAAAGACTCTTATAATGAAAGTCCTAAAATTATCCTCCAGTGGCAACTTTTTAAAATAACAGAATGAAGAAATTAGCCCTTAAAGGAAATGCTTTTTCAGAAAATGGCCATTTTTAATTTATAAAAATATCCACACTTGTCTTTTCAAGAGAAATTCACAATCATCAATAAGTACTTATCCAATGCATACTATTTTCTCAAATGGATATTTTACTAAAATAATACTAGCTATGAATAGAAGAGAAAATTAAAAAACATGGTTGCCTATCTTCAAGCTGTTTACAACCTGGAAATTTCACTTTGGAATTCTGGAATCAGAACTGGGGAACAACATCTGAAACAGGATGCAGTTCTCAGCTCATAGATTATTTATAACCCATATCTGATCTGAATGCACTTGAGTTTCTTTTAGAACAGCATCCATAACAACATACAGTGTCTTCCTGAACACTTAGAGACTGACACTGTTTTACATATTACATACATCATCTCTAATTCTTTTACCACCACAAATTCAGTTACATGACCTTGATCAAATTATCTGCTTTTCTGCACCCCCACTCCTCACCTGTGAATGAGGAGAAAGTAGGAAATATTACCACTTTTCAGATATAGAAATCAAGGGTGAGAGTGGTAAAAACTTGCCCAAGATTATACAGAGTGGTGGTAAGCATCTCTCTGTTGGTTTGACTCTGGAGCCCATACTTTTTCCACTAATAAAATGGGTAACCACCACTATCTTCTTGCCCTTAAATGATTTTATAAAATCAAATGAAATAAAGTTTTTTTTTAATTTTTTTTAATGTTTATTTATTTTTGATAGAGAGACAGACAGAGCATGAGCAGGGGAGGGGCAGAGAGAGAGAAAGACACAGAATCCGAAGCAGGCTCCAGGCTCCAAACTGTCAGCACAGAGCCTGACGCAGGGCTCGAACTCACGGACCGCGAGATCATGACCTGAGCCGAAGTCGGATGCTCAACCGACTGAGCCACCCGGGTGCCCCTAAAGTTCTTTTAAAATAGCTAAAGAGGGGTGCCTTGGTGGCTCAGTAGGTTAAGTGTCTGACTCTTGATCTCAGCTCTGGTCTTGATCTCAGGGTTGAGTTCAAGCCCTGCTCTGGGCTCTGTGCTGGGCGTGAAGCCTACTTAAAAAATAATAGTAATAAAATCAAAATAAAACACCTAAAGAATTTTAAATGTAAGCAAAGAAACGCTTTAATTTGCCTTTTACCAAATGCTTCTGGTAAACTGTTTTATTTATGTTCAAACATTTGATCTTTGCAGTTGTTTTGGTTTTCTCAAAGCCACAAAGGAAGTTAGTACCAGAACCAACACTCAACTAAAGTCCTGACACTTAACCACAGAAGCACTTTGAATTTTCTTTTTATCTATAAGCAATTAGCATTAGGTAAGCAACATGTTAATCTCAATTACACAAGTTTCATTTCCATCTTGTCCAATATCAATACATCTCTTTAAAAAAAAAAAAAAAAAAAAAAAGAGGGGCGCACCTGGGTGGCTCAGTCGGTTAAATGTCCGACTTTGGCTCAGGTCATGATCTCACTTTTCTTGAGTTCGGGCCCCATGTCAGGCTCTGTGCTGACAGCTTGGAGCCTGGAGTCTGCCTCCAATTCTGTGTCTCCCTCTCTCTCTGCCTCTCCCCCGCGGGTGCTCTGTCTCTATCTCTCAAAAATGAATAAATGTTAAAAAAAAAAAATTTAATTAGTTAATTTAAAAAAAGACTATCCAAATTTTTTAAAAAGACAGAAGTTAAGGGGCGCCTGGGTGGCTCAGTTAGTTGAGCATCCAACTTTGGGTTAGGTCACCATCTCACTTTTTCTGAATTTGGGCCCTGCGTCAGGCTCTGTGCTAACAGCTTTGGTTCTGTGTCTCCCTCTCTCTCTGTCCCTCCCCCGCTTGTGCTCTCTCTAAAAAATAAACACTAAAAAAAAAAAAAAAAAAAAAAAAAAAAAGGACAGAAGTTAATAGAATAACCTGACTGAAATTAAAAATCAAACAATGCACTAAAATGGACTAATTTTTAAGTTAGAATTTTGAAAACTGAAACAAAACTCTTCTAATTACGTTAAAAAATAAAGCAACAGACTCAGGAGCGGGAAAAGAAGTCTAGAATATTCAAGTTTTATATCTAATTCTAGACATTCAAAAGAAGAGAGAGCATGTTCTTAGATATTTATAAATCATAACTTACATACCACAGAACTGAATAAATTATGTTCCCTGCTGGCAAGACAAAGTTTTACATTAATATTTTAAATAGTTTTGAGAGTGAAAAAATTAATAAGTTTATTTAAAAATAATTATATGGCTTATTTCATTTAGCACAATGTCCTCAAGGTTCATCCATGTTGTAGCAAAATCAGAACATCCTTCCTTTTTAAGACTGAATACTATTCCATTGTATGTATTACACCATAATGCCTATCCATTCATCTGTTGATGGACACTTGGGTTGCTTCCATGTTTTCTCTACTGTGAATAATGCTGCTATGAACATGGGTGTGCATATACGTCTCTGAGACCCTGTTTTCAATACTTTTGTATATATAATTAGAGTAGAGGCTGTCAGAGGCTGGGGGAGGGGGAAATGAGGCTTTTAGAGGCTGGGGGAGGGGGAATACAGTTTTAGTTACAGAGATGGATGAAAGTTATAGAGATGAAAAGTTAGAGAGATGGATGGTGATGATGGCTGTGCATTATGAATATATTTAACACCACATTAACATATTTTTAAGTATACTTAAAAATATACTTATGGTGTGTTTTACCAAAATAAGCAAATCAGATTTAAAAACAGTAATTACAGAGTGAAAATGTTTGTGGCATTATTTGTAACACTTATTTTACATTCTCTATGGTAAGAACTGACTCAAGGCTTAACTATTATTATGAGCCAGTATTACTTCATTATTGGGGATAATGTAATTTATTCAGCATCTAACCAGTGCCAGGAACTGAACAAATGCTGTCTCTAATCTCTGCAATTTAAGAAAGGAACGATCATAAACTCCATTTTCTAGATTAGGAAACAAATACGAAGAGGTTAACCTTATCTTGGTGACAGTAAATTGATGGAACTAGGATTCAACTGCTGATCATTCTCTCAAAGCTCTGCTCTTCTCATTTTTTTTTAATGTTTATTTTTGAGAGAGAGAGAGAGAGCATGAGCAGAGGAGTGGCAGAGAGAGAGGGAGACACAGAAACTGAAGCAGGTTCCAGGCTCTGAACTGTCAGCACAGAACCTGACAGGGGGCTAGAACTCACGGACTGTGAGATCATGACCTGAGCCAAAGTTGCAGGCTTAACTGACTGAGCCACGCAGACACCCCTCTTCTCATTTTAATATAGTGACATATGTGGACAATACTACCAAACTGGATTTTGCTGATGATTTAAGTTGTATTACTCATAAACTGGGTGAAAACTGACCTCACTGACAATGAGGAAACACTCAACCAGGAAAAAAAAGTCTTAGGTCTTAAAGCACACTCTCCACCCCCCACTTTTTGGGTTACTTATTACACACTAAATTAAAATTATATGTTCTCCATAGTTAATTTGGTGAAATCAGCTATGCAAGTATGAGATATCTATCAGTGCTAAATTTCGAAAGAATACCACATATAATTAGGGGCGCCTGGGTGGCTCAGGCGGTTAAGTGTCCGACTTCGACTCAAGTCATAATCTCGTGGTTTGTGAGTTCGAGCCCCGCGTCGGGCTCTGTGTTGTCAACTCAGAGCCTGGAGCCTGTTTCGGATTCTGTCTCCTCCTCTCTCTGCCCCTCCCCTGCTCATGCTCTGTCTCTCTCTGTCTCTCAATAATAAATAAACATTAAAAAAATTTAAAAAAAAAAAGAAAAGAAAGAAAGAATACTATATATAATTAAAACTGGTGAAAAGAAAGGCGCCTGGGTTGGCTCAGTCGGTTAAGTGTCTGACTTCAGCTCAGGTCATGATCTCGCAGTTTGTGGGTTCCAGCCCTGAATCGGACTCTGTGGTGACAGCTCAGAGCCTGGAGCCTGGTTCAGATTCTGTGTCTCCCTCTCTCTCTGGCCCTCCCCCGTTTGTACTCAGTCTCTAAAAAACAAACATTAAAATGATAATAATAAATAAACTTTAAAAAATTTTTAAGAAACCGGTAAAAAGAAAAAAATTAAATGATTTAAACAAATTAGACAAATTATTTTATGTTCCTGTTTTCCCTTCAGAGATAAAGAACTCTGCAAGGTGATTATACTAATTAGATACAAGTATTAAATATAGGAACTTTTAAATAGTCAAAATTAATAATTGAAATTTGATTTACTCAGAATACTGGCAATCTTTTTTATTCCCTTAAGTTGGTGGTGGGACAAGAAGAGTTTATAGGTAATTTTAATGACTATGTTTGTAATTTAATCATAAAGGCAATTCTATAGAAGCAAAATATAATTCTGTTAAAGCAACAGACTATATGGTTTACTTATATGCAAGACATATATACACATACAATAAAAATACACCGATAAATACCACAGCTTTCTGTTAATTTCATAGAAAGGTTAAAATACTATATATCCATATACTTTTATCTGGGTCATTAACCTGTACCTCCAGTTTATTTTATACATTGGCATTTAAGCATAATAATAAAATGGTTAGGGGCACCTGGGTGGCTCAGTCGGTTGAGCATCTGGTTCGATTTCTGCTCAGGCCATGATCCCAGAGTCATGGGATCAAGCCCCATGTAGGGCTCTGCGCTGAGCATGGAGCCTGCTTAAAATTCTCTTTCTCAATAAATAAATAAATGTTTGTATGTATGTATTTGAAGTGCTCAGGGAAAACAGCTCTCAGCCTGGAATCCACACTCAGCTCAGGATCAATCAAGAATGAAGGCAAGGCAACACTTGGAGTCAGAATGAGAGCACTTACCACTAACAGAGCTTTGCTACAAGAATGAGTCAAACATTTGCTTCATCAAATAGAAAGCTGAATCCTCAAAGAGTAGGAGGAATAAAGCAATGAGAAAATGCAAACACCTAATAAATATGACAGGGCTAAAAACAAAAACTATTTTATATAAAAATAATTTGGGGGAGGGTGGTTTAAAACAATGTGAAACTAATGTCAAAAAGTACAGACAAGGAAGATGAGAGGAGGGAGAATATAAGTAGTCTTAAGATCCTTGTTTTACTCAGGATCTGAATAATCCTGATATTTTAAACTTTATAAGTCAAGTATGCATTTATTAGTTTAAGGATAACAATATAAAACAGAAATAAAATGTGCAACTTTCCAATAAGTAGTGGGATAAAAGGAGGATTGGAAAAACTAACAACAGTACACCTGGGTTGATCCAATAAAGGGCAAACGAGGACAAAGGAAAGGATAAATACAAAAGGTAAAGTGAGAGCATACAGCCCCACATATGGCACTTCGGGATGGCCCTCATTGTGGAATCACCAGCAAAGATCTTTAAAGGAATTTCAATAGCTGAACTTGTGTTTTGGGGAACATGGTTTTTGTTTAATAAGAACACAAGCCAAGATTTTAGTTCAGTGATGAGCAAGAAATTTCCCTTCATTTAAAACATCCATTTGTATCGCATTAGGAAAGGTTTTTGTTGTTTTAGTTCATTCGTTGTGTGGGTAAATGTCTGTGACCTCAATTAGTTTAGACTTCTGCACTGTATTCTTAAAGTTTCCATAAGAATTATTTAACCTTAGGGGTGGCTGAGTCAGTTAAGCACCCAACTCCTGCTCAGTCATGATCTCGTGGTTCGTGGGTTAGAGCCCCACGTTGGGCTCCTCTCTGACGGTGTGGAGCCTGCTTGGGGTTCTCTTTCCCTCTCTCTCTGCCCCTCCCCCATTCGTGCTTTCTCTCTCAAAAATAAACAAACTTAAAAGAATTGTTTAACCTTAAAAATTTCAACATTTACAAATATAGGGGAGTATTTCTGGATTAATAAGCCTGTTTGAAGCTTAAAAGAAAAAAAGGATGGTAAAAGTAAGTCCAAATATACCAGTAATCATAGTTATGTAAACAGATTTTACTTACTATCAAAAAACCCAGACTAGCATTATGTCATGTAGAAAACAAAAGAAATAATGACCCAGAATGTTTGGAGATAAAGAGAAAATACTAACAAAAAAGAAAAGAAAAAGCAAGTCTGGCAGGATTAACACATGACAAAATAAACTTGAAGGGAAAAGTTATTAGCAGTAAAGAAGGCCAATTTGCCAGGCAGATATACCATAACCTCACAATCTAGAAAGCAAATGTTGACAGCATTACAAGAAGAAATGGAAAAGCTCACAACTACAATTGGAAATTTTAACAAAAATCACAGAACTGTTCAGACAAAAATCAGCAACCATATACTAATATGAATATACAATGAACAACTTTGACCTAATGGACACGTAGAGAATCCTGTACCTTAAAAAAAAACAAACAGAGTCAGTCAAGTGGCCCCAGTTTAAATGATGAGTTCGGTTTTAGACATTTAGAGTAGCAGCAGAAAGCTCACAACTGAACCAAGGAGAGAGGTAATACTGAAATAAGTTCATGAAAGGGTTGGGAGTAGATGAGATCACAAAAGGAGAGCATATACAGAAGGGAAGGTGGTAGTGATAGGATACACCTAGCGGTGAGTCTAGAAAACAAGTTGCAAAAGCTTGGAGTGTATCAAGTTCCTGAAGTAACAACCAAATTTATTCTAGGAGTATTATTCAATATTCACCTTTAATAGGTTTGGCAGGAAAACATGGTTTAAAGAAGAAAACAGTAACAGCATTACTGTAAAACCTTGAGCTGAAATCTCAGAAAGATCTAAGGTGCCTTGGAGAAACTTTCACACAAAAGGCCCTTTAAGGGTCCTAAGAGTGTGGCTCACAAAATCTGTTGAGCAACAGGACTTCCAAAAAATCTTAAGGGCATTGCCCTGTAGCAGCTTCACAGGGAACCCAAGGTCGGGTTTAAATGCAAGGGTTTATTTTAAAGAAATATGCGGTTGTGATTTTTGTCTAATGGAGTGAACCCCAGTAAGATTCACAGAAAACAGTATTTTGGAGGACTGTCGTGGTAGAAGCGCAACTACTTGGGCTAAATGGGATAGAGGTAATACAAAATTTTCATACCCATGCATTTTCAACTTTGAAACTCATTGAACTCATTTTAAATAGAATTCCATGTTCAGAAATTTATTGCCAATTCTTCAACTTAGACACTTCTGTGATGTAATGGCTAAATGGGATAGAGGTAGGTTTTGTACTGCCTACCTTTTATGAACAGGAAGCAGACTGAGAAGGCTCCTCAGTTGCAGCTTACTTTTCTCCTGTTAAAAAAGCTCAGAGGCTAAAGCCAAGAACCCAGAGAAGAGAGTTAAGAGCAGCTGTAAGTAATTTGCAGGCACCAGGACTGAGGCCTCATGAAGTGGTAACACGTGCATAGCTGGAGTTTTGAATTGCCAGGAATCCTGCATGCCTCTGGTTTCCCACCCCTGCCCCCAACCCCTGTTTGGAATGAGAAGGTATATAGCAGTTATCCAATGCCTCGCTTGACTATTATGTGTTGGGAGATGAGGGGAACTAACTTGTCTCTTTAGTTCACAGTAAAACCAGAGAGGAGTGGTACCCAAGGAGTCATACCCAAGAAGCTTTGCCTCACCACACCTGGACCTGATTTAAATAAGATCCTAGAGGTTGACGGGGGGTGGGAGGGAGGGGAGGGTAGGTGATGGGCATTGAAGAGGGCATCTTTTGGGATGAGCACTGGGTGTTGTATGGAAACCAATTTGACAATAAGTTTCATATATTAAATAAATAAATAAATAAATAAGATCCTAGATTTTAAGCTAATGTCATAATGGGGTAAAACGTGGTGGTCTTGAGGGGAGGGATGAGTATATGTGGCTAGGGGAAGGCACGTAAACTGTTGTGGCCAGAGGGCAGACTGTGTTAGACTGTATTTTCCAAGATGGCCTCACCACAAGATCTCTCATCTCACATGTTCTTCTTATAATGTAATATTGACATTCCTCCTCCTATCAACAGATGGAGTCTATGTTCCCTTCCCTGAATCTACGGTCTGTGACTCCGTGGAAAATGACACTATATAATTTGAGGCAATGTCATTAAAGGCAAAAGAACTTTCACCTGGCATTTTTGGACACTCTTAGAAACCAGCCTTCAGCCTGTGAGGAAGTTAAGGGTACATGGAGATGCTACGTGTTGGTGTTCTAGTCAACACCCAGCATCAGCCAGACTTTGAAATGCCACCAGATGCCATGTGACCACAACTGCACAAGAGAGCCCAAATGAGAATTGCTCAGCTGCGTCCAGTCAACCCCCAGAACCATTAGAGAATATAAGTGATTGCCAATGTTTCAAGCCAATAAGTTGTGAGATGATTTGTTATGTAGCAGAACAGGGCAGGTGAGGTAAGGGAAGTCAACCACCAACTAAACTGCAAAGTATGCAGTTTCTTGTGCACCTAATCTTTTGATTGGCTCACCACAAAGAATTGAACTGCTTTTGCCTTTTTCTTTCTGCTTACGCATATATTCATTAGCTTTTTAGTGAAGATTCCCTCGATAAAGTCCTACTGTATCTTGGTTGAACTAAGAATATTTCTCATGTAGAGAGAAAGATCAGTGGCTCTGTTGGTGGTAGACAGGATAGTGGCAGTAGGAACCAATGACCCTAGAGCCCGGGAAAGACACAGACCTGAGGCGGAGTGTAGAAATCCATAAGGAATAGGTGTCTAAACAATGGTCCTTTCCCATGAGTCATTACATCACAGAAGTGTCTAAGTTGAAGAATTGGCAATAAATTTCTGAACATGGAATTCTATTTAAAATGAGTTCAATGAGTTTCAAAGTTGAAAATGCATGGGTATGAAAAGTATGTTGGTTCAAGTTATAACACAATTATATCTCTTCAACTTCTCTGGAAATCTATACATTTACGAAAAAAACTAATTACTGATTAATGGCACTGAAAATAAGTTGTATTTTCTTTGTTTTGCTTTGAGGGCAGATGGGTGCTAGTACATTGGCCCTAAGCTTAAATATGTAAAGCAAGAATAACAATTACAGCTTAACTGAATGGAACACCCTGGACTGTAGAATGCTCTTTTTTTGCACGTGAAATACTTCCTGGGATCACATCCATGTCTCTTATTGTTTGCAAATATTTCCAAGCAATCTGTAGGAACTGCTGACTTTTAAAAAACAATCATAGTAATCACGATTGTGCTCCTATGGTACAGAGGGCACTGGGATACAAGATCTTTTCTGAATACATTAAAAACCCTCTTCCGCACCTCCAGATATTCCCACTTTCTCCCCTTTGCTCTTCCAGTCCTTCCGACAGTACTGAAATTAAGTATGTATATTAAATTTTCTGTCCAAAATATCTAGAGTTGTTTGTTTTCTTGACTAAGCAATGACTGAAACAGTACTTGTTACCAGGAGAAAAGTTATTTGGTATAATAATAGAGAAACCATCACCACTTACTTCCCTGGATTCTTGAATTCTACATATTCTAAGGGGAAAAGGGCACCATATACAGCATTATTTAGGACAGAATCCAAACTCAACAGGTTATAGCTGGTATGGTAAATAAGATTTTTACAGGTCACTCCAGTATTTTGCAAAGCCGGTTGCTTAGGTTAGCGTATGATAAAGACAGTGAATTCCACATAGGTATAGCTGCACTTTGCTATAAAATTAGTTTCTTGGTTGTATGGCATATCAAGAGAGTGGCCAATATATCCCTTAAATTAATAGATGGAGCTGCTGGCAGAATCACTACCATGAGGGAAGGCAAATCCACATCCAAAAGAAATACCTATTCCTGTGAGGACAAATCACTGCCTCATGATGGAAAGGGTCTAAATCACTGCCACTCTAAGTGGCTTACTGGTCTCCAAGCAGATGGTGCCTTATTGAATGCTTAGCATTTGCCTCTGCTGCTGACAGTTTGGGCTCTCAACAGTGGCAGCAGCCAGAGCAGGCTTCTTGAGGGGAAGTCCCACGTTTGAGCTCATGTTTTCTAAGACTGCCATTGTCCCTTTGTTTAGGAGCTCACTGACCAAACACTGGGGTGGCTAGGGAAACACTGACATCTACAGGACAGCTGATCTGGTCCACCTGATTACTGAGTCTCCTCTGCATACGGTAGGTAGCCTTTGATGAGTATTCACATGGGACACAAACACCCCCATATTCTGTGCCCATTGCAAGATGCCCATCCACAAACCTCTTCTCCAGACGTCCCTGTCACCAAACTTCCAATCTTGCTTTTCCTAAGCTATCAAATGAACCAGTAGTTACTGTTTATCAATCAAGGTTGATTTGTATCACTGACCATTTCTCCAACTATGGTGGAATTTGGGTCCCCAGAATTAGTATTCACTCAGAGCCAGTATCTAGCAATCCCCCACAAAAGTCTTAGTATTTCACTTTTTCTACACTAACAGCAGCCCTGCTAAATGGACACAAATCCTTTTGAAGAAGGCTGACTTGGTATATTCTTCACACTCCTTTATGCTCCACTAATGTGCCAAAGTACTCACACTTTTTAATCTATATGATCAAAAGGGTTTAAAATAAAATCTACATAGATTACCATCTTTAATATAGAAAATATAATTTTGGTGATTTTCATAATCTAGTTTAGCTCAACAAATAAGTTGGGGAAAATACACAGAATGCTGTCACAAAGTAAACTAGCTTAATGTTAGCAAAAAGAAAGATGAATTGGAAATTTACAATTTATAGCTTCAGCTACATTATTAAGGGTAAGTATATGTTGATTCTAGAAGGTTTATTATGCCTTATTAATAGGAATTGGCATATCAAAACATTAGGTAATTCCAGCGGTTTCTGATATACAATAATATTTATTGTCTTCTATGTAGAAAACACTGTCCTGAGTTGGATTCCACCTTTTTAAAAAAAATTTTTTTTAATGTTTATTTATTTTTGAGAGAGAGAGAGAGAGAGAAAGAGAGCGAGCAGGGGAGGGGCAGAGACAGAATCTGAAGCAGGCTCCAGGCTCTGAGCAGTCCAGGCTCTGAGCAGGCTCCAGAGCTGAAGTTGGACGCTCAACCGACTGAGCCACACAGGTGCCTTGGATTCCACCTTTTATATCCAGGACAAATAGTCCTGAGGACACTGATTGTATCACTTCTTAAAACAGGCAGACAGGGGCGCCTGGGTGGCTCAGTCGGTTAAGCGTCCAACTTCGGCTCAGGTCATGATCTCACGGTCCGTGAGTTCGAGCCCCGCATCAGGCTCTGTGCTGACAGCCTGGAGCCTGTTTCAGATTCTGTGTCTCCCTCTCTCTGACCCTCCCCCGTTCATGCTCTGTCTCTCTCTGCCTCAAAAATAAACGTTAAAAAAAAAAAAAAAAAAAACCAAACAGGCAGACAGCTGACCTACCACTGTGTTAAGAGGTCTTCAGAGGCCCAACAGGATATTTCTCAAAATAGATGGGAATAATCTTAGAGTCTCTAACTTTAAACCTTTGTACAACTATTCTGTAAGAAAGAATTAGAACTGGTCATCTGGCTTTATCTCCTATGCTTACTATTTAAGTAAAATCACAACAATAGCACTTATTCAGCATCTTTAATTAATTCCCCTCATTTTCATTTATTTTACTAATGTTTAACCCCACTAATTTGGTCAGTCATTTATCCCATCTGCTCCACTGAAAAACATAGTTTTAAGTGGATTTGGCATTTCTTAACATAAGACCTAAATAGCAGGGAATTTTAATCAAATATGAGATCGACAAATCATTAGGTAGAAATAACCAGCAACAAACAAAGGGCAAATTTAAAGGAATGTTGGTTTTAAATAAAAACAACTCCATAAATAAATTCAAATATTTGTCATCTTCAAAAGTAATCTTTATATTTGATTGCTTAATTCTGTTATGATCAAGGAGTTTATGATGGCAGATATTTAACTCTGTCACCCAAAACTGGATTTTATTCACTAAAACAAGAAAAACCAACACCTAGAAATGCTTTGGGATGGGAGAAGTGACTATGGCATCACTCCCCTGCTATTTAGAATAAAAATAAAGGTCCCTGAATTACAAATGCTGGGAAGCATAGGTAAGAGCTTCAGATGTGTAAAATAAAATCTAGTTATTCTAAAAATTAAGTCATGAGTGATCTGTTGTCTTCAGTAGCATTAAATGGCCAGGTTAAAACAAATCAGCTAATGCTGGATAACTCAGTCAGATTAATATGTGGATGCCATATATTTTGTTAACGAATATAAATTTTATTATGTATTATATATAACATTTGATATAAATGTTAAGTTAGAGCAGTGTTTATCAAACTGCAATACAGACAACATAAAAAAGTTTTTACTTATAAAATAACTGTCTACGTTTTATATAATACATTACATATGTCTTATATAAGAAAGGTCTGGTTATAGTCCCTGGATCTCAATCCCTCCCATTAGATTTCATCTTTCCTTCTACTAACCCTAATTTATAAAGTTGATATAGAGAGACCAGGATTAAGTAATCAAGGATAACGTGGGACTCCCAAAAGCTATTTGGGAAAATTACTGGGGGCTCCATCATCTGTTCTAGACATAAATACCGTTTTTTATCTCCTCAATCTTCTTCTTTCATTCTCCTTTCTCCTTTTCTTACTGTCTCCCTTTTTTGGCTTACACTTCTCTCTTCTGTATCACTTTTAAAACGTCTATGTCACCTATTCCTCAAATGTCATAATGTAGTACTATTGGTAGCATTCAGCCCTAAAGAAGTTACCCTCTACTGGAAAGACTATAAAGAACTCATTCAATACTTTTCCCCCCCATCTACTATGTGTCGTTGTGATGCAGGTATATATCTAGATATACAAAAGTAAGACAAAGAAAATAAGTGAAGTTTCTTCCTTAAAGGTATTCACAATACCATGGAGCTGATTACAAAATAAATTAAAAGAAAGTTAAGTACAAAATGATCACATGGAGGGGCTTCAGGGTGGCTCAGTCAGTTAAGCATATGACTCCTCATTTCAACCCAGGTCATGATCTCATGGTCATGACATTGAGCCCTGTGTCTGGGCTCTGCACTGGAGGGAGAGCCTACTTAAAATTCTCTCTCTCCTTCTCCCTCTGCCTTTCTACCTGCTCACTCATTCGCTCCCTCTCAAAAAAAAAAAAAAAAAAAAAAAAAAAAAAAGAAAGGAGGGTGAAGCAAGTAAGTCCTTTCATTTTTAATTAATAGTTTGTATTATATTTTTCTCTTACTCAACACAGTAACTGATACACTTGATGATAGACAGGACTAGGGGTGTGAAAAGCGTCTGATAAAGAGGTGCAGTGATATGTGGGAACCCCAATGGGAGAGCAGAGGTAAAGTCCAATTATCTAAGGGTAGAAAGGCCAAGACTCAAAGAAAATAGGTCAGACCTAAATAAACACCGATAAACCTCCCCACTCTAGATAAGGACAATATTTATCAGTGGCTAAACACCTTGCACATTGCAGTGAGTTGAGATGTTGAAAAGTCACTTTATAATGTCATTCTATTCTACACGTGTTTCTAAGAGAAACTTTTGTTTGAACAATTAGCTTAATCTATAAAACAGCCTAAAGAGTGTTATCTTTGTGTCAACTGAAGGAGGACCTTTTCTAAATAACCTTTCTAAAAAGCCTCAAGAGGTCAGTCTCCAAAACACACACAATGAAGTTAATAAAATATTCTTGCAAATGCAAACTCCACATTCTTTGAAGTGGCTAAATCATTAGCAGATCTGAGAAGCTGCTGTGATTAAGGGCTCCTGCTCAGAGGAATCATGTATGGTTACACCAGTAAATGTTTTGCTCTAATGTTAAAATGCCATAAGAAAGTAAATAGGAAAATTCATTTCTAGAGGCTTAATAATATAAAAATATATGTGAATGACAGACTGAAAAAATCCCAAACTTCATGATTATTATTGTGCTTTACAAAAACAGCTCTACAAAATATTTCAAACCAAAGTCATAGGATTGTAACAGAGGTTACTAAAGTTCTGAGGATCATTAAAGCATTTGAAGATGATAAAAATTAACAATCTTCCTTTCCTAAATCCAAGCACAAGTCTCATTTTCCAAAATCATATTCTAAGATGAGGCATGAAGCCCATCCAGAACATGACCAAGCCCAATGCATCAGTTAGCACTCAATCCTCATTTAAAAACAATCAAAACAGGGGCACCTGGGTGGCTCAGTTGGTTGAGTGTCCAACTCTTGATTTCAGCTCAGGTCATGATATCACAGTTGAGAGATTGAGCCCCTAGTTGGGCTCAGCACTTAGCCTGGAGCCTACTTAAAATTCTCTTTCCCCCCCCCCCCCCCCCCCCCGCCATCCCCCACTCACACACACTCTCTCTCTCTCAAAAAACAACCAAACCAAATATGACAGCTAGAAAAAAAAAATGTTATCTAAAGAAGAAATACCCTCTCATATAAGAACATTCCCCCCTCTAAAATGTGACAAGTTACTTATAATGAATAGTAACTCCCTCTCCCAGCCCCGCATATGATTCAAAAGATGAAAATAAGAAAACATTATTTCAAACACTTCATCTAAAGCTACCTGAGCTAGAAATCTAGAATTCATTAAATTAACACAGAAGTGCACAGTTTTACATGTTCACTCAAGTGTTAAAATGAATATGCACATTGAGACACGATCTGCTTATATTTTTGGATTCAAGATGCTACCATTTTTTTTTAAATAATTTCAACCTTATTTTATAAAGGTGAAACACATAAACATGATTATAAAATCTAGGCAGAGTGCAATTTCCTATGTTCACTCCCCCCAAACCAGGCAGCTCATCATCTACTTCAGACACGAAAACATACTTAAATCACTTTCATTGTTGTTTTGAGTATTAACTTTCGAGTCAAAGCTACACACATTTATGGTATGCTTTGGAGTTGGAGAACATGACCTGTTTAGTTAACTTTGTAGAGATGCCAGTTTAAGCAAACAGATATTTTAAATAATTTTTTAAATGTTTATTTATTTTTGAGAGAGACAGAGCATGAGCAGGGGAGGGGCAGAGAGAGAGGGAGGCAGAGAATCCGAAGCAAGCTCCAGGCTCTGAGCTGTCAGCACAGAGCCCAACATGGGGCTCGAACCCACGAACCATAAGATCAAGGCCTGAGCCGAAGTAGGCCACTTAACCAATTGAGCCACCCAGGTGCCCCTAAGTACATGAATATTTAACAATGCTGTTTGATTACTATACAAGTAGAACTTCTCTAGAATGTGCCATATGACTCTCCAATTAATTTTTCACTTCAAACGAAACTTTATAACCTTTATATACCAAGCAAAAGGTTTCTGTGATCTTGAGAGTAACCTGATCATGCTTACTAAAGCATAAAATGACACTAGATAGTACAGATCTAAAAAAAAAAAAAAAAAATCTCAATACACTTTTGTCTACATGGAAAGAGTACTGACTCTGGTTCTCTAGTGTTTAGATAAAGAAACCATTAACAAAAGTGCTCAAATTGGTCCTATCTACACAAAATGGGAAAGATGAGAAAGAAAAAAGCAATTTCCAAACCAATAGCAAATAAATTAAGTTCACTCTCCCACCCAAGAAAAAAGTATACAGAAAGTGTAAGAATCATCAATATTCCCACCTCTTTTTCAATTTTTGCAAACTTAGGTATTCTGCTCCCATTATATAACTGTATGGACAACTGCTCCACCAATATTTTCCACCTTAATCAGAATCATGTTTAGAGCATCATTAAAATTGAAATACATATTTTTGAACATTTCAAACTTAACATATCAGCTTTAGGGAGAAAACAAAAGCTAACACTTGTAGTTACGGCTGAAAAAGTATTTTCACATACATCATCTCATTTATTCTGCTAAACAAGGCATCAGGATTCTCACTTAATAAGGAGAGAAACTGGGTTAGAGAGGGGTAAGTGACAAGCCTGAAGTCAACTACAAAGGGATAAATCTGGAACTAGAAGCCCAAACTCTTAGTTTAATAAAAACATTTTCATTCACTTCTTTAACTGAAGGACCTGGTTAACAGGTCACCTTCTCACCGATTCCCAATCTAACATCATACATGATTTGCTATGATAAAATAGAGTTGAGCTATATTCACTGGGTATGTATCTCAAAATCAAATGAAACTACTCCATTTTAACAAGCATCAGAAAATGCTAATAATATGCAGTTACTACAAAGTTGAGTGATCTGTTGGGATGAGCACTGGGTGTTGTATGGAAACCAATCTGACAATAAATTATATTTAACATAAAAAAAAAGTTGAGGGTATTTTTCAATGTTTAAAAAATATAAAAATCTACCCATAGTAGGCCACCCACAAAATTTTTAACTGAATTTATTTTGACTTAATGATTGTTTATTAAAGGTTTTAAGACTACATATACACTTGAAAAATAATTATTCACTTCTATTACATTTTTATTTAAATGCCTATTGTTTGAAGGGCTAAAAAAAGAAAAACATCGCGATTTTAGTAGTTTCCTGTAGATTAATGAATGCTGAAATGAGCAAACTTCTTTATTCACAATGCCCTCTACTGGTAGCAAAAGTGGTTCTAATATATTTATTACAGGAAGTTAGATCAGTTTCTTTAATGCAGTCCCCCCACCATGGGCCTATAAATTCCCTGGAAAGCTTGTTAAAAATACAACTTTCCTCCATCTACAAAAATATCCACAAATATTGTGATTTCACTACAATCCAGAACTCTCTATCTTTAACAAGTTCCCCAACAATTAAGTGGAGAATCACTGGTTTGGTAAGTTATATCAGCATCTGACTTCCAAAGCACAAGAACTTTGTGAAAAGCTTTTGAAAGGTATTATTATGCCGTTTTTACAGATGAATACAGAGGCTCAAGAAAATTTATTATTCCAGGTAACGTGCTAAAAAGTAGCAGAACCACTAATATTTTCTTGTTCCTGGAGGTATTGTGTCCTTGGAGGAAAGAATAACAAAGTTATATCATCCTTAAAACTCAAATATTTACTTCTTTAGACACAGCTTATGTAAGTACTACAGGCTATAATTTCCCAATCCTGGCTTGACATGAGAATCACCTGGGGAGTTTGTAAAAATGCTTATGCCCAGGTCCCATGCTCAGAGAAGCAGATTTAATAGGTTTAGGGTCAAGCTGGCCACTGTTCTTTGTTTAAAGCTCCCAGATGATTATAGTCAGCCACTAAACCAGTGGTTCTCAGCCTCTGATGTGCAGCAAATCACCGGGACGACATAGACAACTGGGCCCCACCCCCCACAGTTTTGCACTTGGTAGGGTCTGGCAAGGTTTGAGAATTTGCATTTATAACAAGTTCCAGGTGGTGATGAGGATGCTGATTCTGCCAGTACCTGTTGAGAACCTCGGGTTAAGAAAGTTAACTAGTGCTTCTCAACTTTGGCTACATATTACAATCACCTGGAGAAAATTTTAAACTCCTGATAGCTGGGCACATATTTAAACCAATCACATCAGAATCTCTGTAGAGAGATTCTGTATGTTTAAAGCTCCTAAAATTAAAAAGGTTTCTCTATAGCAAAGGTTTATAAAACCCATCAATATGTAAATGGATACAGATTGGTTTTTGCAAGAGAGTAGTGTAGTATACAATATTTCCAAAGCTTTCGGATTAGAAACCTTTCTGTCTGGGCACATAATTAACAGATCTAAACATGTAGCCTATGGGACAAAGCAGACACAGCTCTGAATGGCCCACAAGACATTCCCCTACGACGTCATCTACTGCCAAACCCTTCCTTCCTCATTGCTTATGTTCCTATTAGAGTATTAACAACTCTATTGTAATTTTTTTTTTTTTTTTTTTTTGAGAGAGAGACAGCACAAGCTGACAGGGACAAGGGACAGAGAGAGGGGGAGAGAGAATCCCAAGCAAGTTCTGAGCTGCCAGCACGGACCCTGATGCAGGGCTCAGACTCATGAAACCGTGGATCATGACCTGAGCCCAGACCAAGAGTCAGATACTTAACTGACTACACTACCCAGGCGCTCCTGTTAATTTTCTTTTGTAACATGACTGCGTGATTTCCACGAGCTCTTTGGAGTCAGAGATCGCACGGAATTCATCCTTGATACCCCAGAGCCTGGTATGATGTCAAGGATAACCGGTGCTTGATAAACATTTTTTGAGTAATTGAATATAGATTGCTATCCCTACTTTCTGTAGAAAAAAGTAGTGTCAAGAATGGCTTTTGTGCAACCTAGAATGTGAAATAGCTTTTGCATAGCTAAAATAAAAATTGAGTATTTCTCCCTCATAAAGCTACTCTTATTTAGTATTGCTTTACATTAAAAAAGGGGGGGTACTATTTGCACTTAGAGATAATATTTAACTTGCCCTTGGGATCTTCCACCTCTTCAATCCATTAGTAACTTAAGAGTACCAAAAAGCTATTCTTTTTTTTTTTTTTAAGTTTATTTATTTATTTTTGGGAAAGAGAGAGAGAGCGCATCCCAAGCAAGCTCCACACTGTCAGTGCAGAGAATTGTGAGATCATGACCTGAACATAAACCAAGAGTCAGACACTTAACTGACAGAGCCACCCAGGTGCCCCCCAAAAAGCTATTCTCAGAATCATTTAGCCAACTGTGATCCAAAAAGTGGTACAAATGCTCTGTGCATTAACAATGAGATGAAGTTTCCAAAAACCCTTAAGAGAAAAGAAAAAAAACTCAAAAACTACTGTTGTTTTGAAAAATACCAAGTTTTTAAAATTTGGACATAATATCAAATCAAATCAGTTTTGAGTTTTTGGTTTTGTTTTTTAATCTATAAAGAAGAGTAGTCTTCTGTTAGCAAGCTGCATGTTGAACTCAGGTCAAGCAATTTTGGTACATATCAAAATAATTGCAGGATTAAGCTTTGTATTCTCCTTTCTTGCCGCAAAAGAAAACATCTGACTTTATGCTAAAGTCCATTCTACAGCTTTCTGGCACTATGTTTTCTATATGCTTCAAAAATATTTAAAATAATCACATAAATATAGGTCTCAAAGCATCATTATGTTGCGTCTCAAACTTCATTTGGTGGTACTGTGAGACTGTATTAAAATACTAACATATATTTGTATTTAAAGGGCAGTGATAATTACCTAAGCATTATTTTTCAACAAGTAATTACTGAGTGCCCATTATACACCAGGCACTGTTTTCACAGCTACAGCTGCACCATAATGAAAATAAAGTTCTTTACGAAGCTTCAAACCTGGTATGTTTTTTCTAGAAAGGAAAAAACTAGAAACATTCTTGTGGTCCAAACTACAAATAGAAGATTCTTTGCAAAGGAGAGGGAAAAGTGAAATCTAAAGGTCATTAGCTTATAAATCTTGCTGAAAGGCTCCCAGCACCTCTGCAAAAGCTAGTCAACTTAGAAGAAAGAGAAAATAAATGAAACTTCAAAATTAATTAGTGGTTACCTCTGAATTCCTTCAAGAATATCCTTCACAGCTGCCATTAACTTTTGAAGATATACAAATGCTTCCTCAAATGATGCTATTTTTGAAGAAGTCAAAGCTGCATTTGAGCCCAATCTTTGAAATACATCCATGCTAAAACAGAGTGGAAAAAAAAGATACTCATAAGTACATATGCATTATTTATTTATTTAATTTTTAAAATATGCACTATTTATTGTAATTCAAGCATTTCCATTTATAATATATAAAATAAGGTAATATTTATAACTCCTCTCTCATTATCCTGATTTATTTAAATCAGAAATAAAAGACAGTGACTTGTGAATGTCCAGGCTACCATTCATGCAGAGGATCTAGGTCAATGACTATATGCGTCTAATCTAAAGTAATACTATAAAAGCTATGGGAATAATGTTTCATATCAAAAGACCATAAGACATGCAAGTAATAGTATTTTTTTAAACATTTACTTGTTTATTTTTTAAGAGAGAGAGAGAGGCAGACAGACAGGCAGACAGAGACACACACAACAGAATCTGAAGCAGGCTGCAGGCTCTGAGCTGTCAGTGCAGAGCCCGATGAGGGGCTCGAATCTGAGAACCGGGAGATCATGACCTGAGTCGAAGTCGGATGCTTAATCGACTGAGCCACCCAGGCATCCCTGGAAGTAATACTACTGATCTACATTCAGGTCAGTACATAAGTATTGTCAGTGCTCCAGTACATAAGGATGCAGAAAAGAAAAGACATCAGATTTACCTGTTTGCTGAAACTAGAAGTTATAAATGTTAATATACTTTACTCTGATCATTCCAATTTTAGAAATCTATCACATATTAATAATAATTTTGCATTTGGTAAACAATTAGTAACCATGTAAATGTTCAGCAATATAAAAAGTGCTAAGTAAATAGTGAATTAGCCACCTGACGAAATAACAAAGAACAATTAAAATAATACGCCATCTATAAATTAGAAACATAAAGGTATACAAAATTTATTTATATAACATAACAACCACCATATAAAAAGTCAAAACATATGCTGTACTGGGTTGAACAGCATGCCCCTCAAATTCATGTTCACCCAGAACCTCAGAATGTGACCTTATTTAAGATCTTAGTCAAACTTCCCAATAGAATAGAGCCTACAGACACCCGGATTTCAGACTTTACAGCCTCCAGAACTGTGAGTGAATAAATTTCTATGATTGTAAACCATCTAGCTTGTGGTAATTTGCTATGGCAGCCCCAGGAAACTAATATACATGCCTAAAAACAAAGCTGGGTGTACATAACAGTAACAATGTTAACTACTGGGTCACCTTTAGGTAGTAGCATTCAAGGAAGTTTCTCCCCTACTTCACAGTACTTTCCAAGGCACTTTTTAAAATAATTGTGGTAAAATAGGGGTGCCTGGGTGGCTCGGTTGGTTAAATGTCTGACTCTTGATTTCGGCTCAGATCATGATCTCACAGTTTGTGGGATCAAGCTCCACATCAGGCTCTGTGCTGACAGCATGCAGCCTGCTTGGGATTCCCTCTCCCCCTGTCACTCTGCCCCACCCCTGCTCACATTCTCTCTCTCTCTCAAAATAAATAAAATTTAAAAAAAATTGTGGTAAAATAAACATAAAATTACCATTTTAACAATTCTAAAGTGTTCCAAATTCAGTGGCATTTGGTAGTTCACACTGTCTGCAACTGTCACCACTAACTAATCAAGACTATTTTCATCACTCCAGAAGGAAATCCTGCATTCATTAAGCAGTCATTCATCATTCCTCCCTCCCCCCAGTTCCTGGTAACCACTAATCCATTTTCTATCTCTACAGATTTACCTACTATGGATATTTCAAATAAATGGAATTATATACCATGTGACCTTTGTGTCTGGCTTCCTTCAATTAGCATGTTTTCAATATGCATTCACGTCATAATGGGTGTCGATACATTATTATGACTGAGAAAGATTCCATTTTATAGATACAAACATTTTATGATAGGCCACAGTCTGTTTATCCATTCATCTGTTGATGGGCATTGAACTGTTTCCACTTTGGCTATTGCAAATGGTTGTGAACATTCATATGTAAGTTTTTGTTTGAACCCTTGTGTTCAGTTCATTTGGTTATAGCTCTGTGAATGGAACTGCTGGGTCACATGGTGATTATATATTTAATGCATTGAAGAACCAAAAAATTGTTTTTCCACATTCACAGAAGTGATATATAAAAATGGTGACGGGTCTGCAAAAGAGAAAACTTAGAAAATCTAAAGAAATGCAATTGTTAATAAGTACAGTTTTACCTTTCCAAAAGAAAAAGTATTTCAAAGCATAAAATACATAGGGCCTACCAGACCTTCAAATGAGCATCTCTACATGAAAGGCTCAAGCATGAATATATTGGAAAATTATACAGTGACTCTGGTACACAATCAGGCATGAGAAGCAATGAAGTGGGCTTTAATAACCATGCGCTGATAAAGCAATATAAGCATTTTTCATGTACTGAAATACTACAAAGTAAAGTCTATTACACAGAAATTACCCAGAATTCTAACATCCACCACAAACGTATATATATTATAGGTCAACTCCAAGGCAAAAAAGTATTCAATTGTTTTGTTTTGTTTTGTTTTGTTTTTTTAGAGAGAGAGTGTGTGAGCAGGGGTGAGGGGCAAAGGGAGAAGGAGAAGAGAATTTCAAGCAGGCTCCACGCTTAGGGCAGAGGCCAACACGGGGCTTGATCCCTTGACCCTGGGATCGTGACCTGAGCCAAAATTGGATGCTCAACCAACTGAGCCACACAGGCGCTGCAGTATTCAAATATTTTCTAAATGAAGAGAAGATTAAAGCATCTTACAAATGGCTTTAATCTATTTTATTTTGAAAGTGATAATTTCTGCCTAGCATATATGGTAACTTTCAGCTAACAAGAATCTCTGATTAGCCAAAACATTACAAATACGCTAAGACTGGACAAAACAAACACACAAAACCTTTGCTTTATAAGAAAATACAAAATTCCAAGGGCTAAAAATGGGCCCTCAATCTACAGTGTTGTAAATAGAGAATAGATGGTTAAGAAGAGTGCTCCTATTCCTTTGCTGCTAGGACAGATGGTATTAATCTAAAATAACAGTCGCACTGGACCCTTGAACCAAAATCACACTAAACCGCATACAGTATGACTGGCAAATTATATAATATATATAAAATTATATAAAGGTTATGGTTTTGGGAGAAAGTATGGGAGAGACTGTTGGCCTACTTTAAAATCAGTTGTTTTAAATTATTTTTTAAGTTACTCCAGCAGCATTTAAAGACCTCCTCACAACTGGTCTCTATCTTTTCATTTTACCAGGAACATAGTATTTCATGTGTATCAAAGGAATAAAAGCATTTCTTCCTTTCTTTAAAAAAATGTTTATTTTAATTTTGAGACAGAGAGAGAGCACACGTGTGAGTAGGGGAGAGGCAGAGAGAGAGAGTGGGACAGAGGATCTGAAGTGGACTCTGAGCTGACAGCAGCAAGCCCTCCGTGGGGCTCGAACTCACAAACTGTGAGATCATGACCTGAGCTGAAAAGTTGGGACACTCAACCGACCGAGCCACCCCGGCACCCTGCATTTTTTCCTTTTGAATAAAAATATTTATCTTCCTTTTCAAAATGCCTTATATGAATTTTCCCTAATCCAAAATGACATTTTCTTAGGTTATTTTAAATTTTACTAAGGCTTTAGGGGCGCCTGAGTGGCTCAGTCGGTTAAGCGTCCAACTTGAGCTCAGGTCATGATCTCATGATCCATGCGTTTGAGCCCCAAGTTAGGCTCTGTGCTGACTGCTCTGAGCCAGGAACCTGCTTCTGATTCTGTGTCTCCCTCTCTCTCTGCCCCTTCCCTGCTCATGCTCTGTCTCTCTCATTCTCAAAAAATGCATAAATGTTAAAAAAAAATTTTTTTTAAATAAATTTTACTAAGGCTTTGTATCCTGCTAATTTGTTCAGCCAATCTAGGTGGCCTTCACTGGTTTTTGACATACATGGGAAATGCCTCTCATCAAGAGTTCACATCTGAATCACCTGGAGAGATTTTTTTTTTTTTTTTTTTTTTTTTTTTTTTTTTATGCACTATTGCAGTGTCAGCTCAGTCTTAGCAGACCGAATCAGAACTTCTAGGGACAGAGCCTAGGCATATATATTTTTAAAACTCTCCAGGTGAATCTGATTGCATCCCTATTTAAGCATCACTGTTTCTAAAGCACCGAGTTGGTAAAAGTCTCTCAGTAAGGTAATCTAATGCATTCAACTCACAACCCAAACACTAACTGTCCAATGAATAACAGCAATGATGGAAAACCCTAGAATTCAAAAATTCTTAGAAATTTAGTACCTGTTCTGATATAATGTTGTCCAAACATTCTCTAGGGTAGACCAGATTTTTTGATGCCTGTTGGGCTGGGGAAGATGAGAACCTGAGAAAATGGTGACTTCTTGGTTATTAGATTTCATTAACGAGGTATCTTCTTGCTTTTTACCCACTGTAGTTTCTGAAGGATTTTGCTTAAGTTTTGCCTTGACCTGGGGAAATAAGAATTAATAAATTTCAGCTAGTTCTTCATCAGTAAATGAGAGAAACAGAATGTCAATTGTGCTTACATTGTTCTAGCTTTCCGAGAAATGCTGACTATCCTTTGTCCTTGACTGTGTACACGATGTTCCCAGAAAGGCATCAGAGCTAGAAAAAATATTTTCCTTTTCCACTTATATCAAACAATATTTCCAATGTGTTTACTACAGTGACATCTCTTTTTAATTTTTTTAAACGTTTATTCGTTTTTGAGAGACAGAGTGTGAGTGGGGGAAGGGCAGAGAGAGGGGGAGACACAGAATCTGAAGCAGGCTCCAGGCTCTGAGCTGTCAGCAGCAAGCCTTATCTGGGGCTCGAACCCACCAACCATGAGATCATAACCTGAGCCAAAGTCAGACGCTTAACCAACTAAGCCATCCAGGCGCCCCTATAGTGACGTTTCTTAGCTAACATGCTAATATCAACTTAAGAATACTGTTTGAACACTTTTACATGTATGGCATTAAACTAGACAGAGAACACCTAGGATACAATAAACATGTGTAATCAAGCCTCCAAGCACCTTACAATCCATTAACAAGAATGTGATTGCAAAGGGCTATTATTAAAAAAAAAAAAAAAATCAGAATGGAATGTAAATCTTATGCCACTGAAGAAACCACTGGTTTCTAACTTAGGAAGTGACAGATTCAGGACTGTACTCTAAGACAAACGGGAACATAAGAAAGTAGAGGCATGAAGACTGGTCAGAAGGCTACTAAAATGATCCAGAAGAGGAGTCCTAAGAACTTGAATTAAGTAGGAAAAGGCAGTAAAAGAAAAAGAAAAACTTTTGCAAGAAATATTTATTTTCATTTTAGAGAGAGAGAGAGAGCACGAGTGGGGGAGAGGGACAAAGGGAGAGAGAAAGAGAATTTTAAGCAGGCTCCATGCTCAGTGCAGAGCTGGATGTGAGGCTTAATCCCACGACCCTGGGAGCATGACCTAAGCTGAAATCAAAGAATTGGACACTCAAGTGACTGAGTCACCCAGGTCCCCCATGCAAGAAACATTTTTAAAGACTTGACCAGAAAGAGCTAGAATGTATTAAGCTAAGCAAAATAACTCAATCAGAGAAAGACAAACATGTTATTTCACTCATATGTGGAATTTAAGAAACAGAACAGATGAATATGGGGGAAGACTGGGGTGGAGTGGGGGTGGAAAGAGGAGAGAGAAAAACAAACCACAGGAGGCTCTTAACGATAGAGAACAAACTAAGGGTTGATGGAGGGGAGGTAGGTGGGGAGATGGGCTAGATGAGTGATGGGTACTAAGGAGGGTACTTGGGTGTTATATGAGCACTGGGTGTTATAGGTTATAAGTGATCAATCACTGAATTCTACTTCTGAAACCAATATTGCACTGTATGTGAACTAACTAAAATTTAAACAAACAAACAAAAAAAATACTGCGGCTTCCACTAGAGCCTCCAGGAAAGGAGACTGCTGGCTGTATGCCCTAGGCATGCATTCCACTGTTCCAGTCTACAGGGCCTCTGCATTCCCCCTCCCCCACCTTTACAACTCCTCCACCCAATGCAGTCCCTAGAGAAAGCCTTGGGAGTATAACAGGGAAGCTCAAAACAAGGCTCCAGGGTATGACAGTCCTGCTAATGGCTGTCACCAGTATCAGACTGTAGCTGTCGCTCAGGTACAGATTAGTCTGAAGGAATGTGAGGCCAGCTCCCACTTAACACCTGTGTCTGCTCTGGTCTCACAGCTTCTAAGATGGCAGTATATTCACGGGTCACCCCTGTGAAATCTGGCCACATGTCTGGTGTTGGCGGAGATGAATATGGCATCAAGGTCTCACTTCTGTTCTAGGAATGGATGGTTTGGGGACGTTGGCTCCTGTGTAGGCGGAATGGAGATGACACTTGTGGAAATTTGCAATGTTTCACAGAATTTTAAGAGCTGACAATTCTCTTAGCATTCTTGTCCTGGACTTCTCAAATTGGGGTAAGTAATGCTATAAGCAAAGTTAGATAGACTTGGCTAAACTCTAGATTCAGGGAACAGGGAGACTCTAAGATTTTTTGAATCTGGATGCGTAGAAGAATAATGGTACAAATAATAGAAATATAAAGTGTCCATAAAGTAGAAATAGATCAAACCCCCTTGATTATTATTTCTCCAAAGAATATAAAGACACAGTTTTATTCAGTAAAAGTCAAACATATAAACACATCAACACATCACAGATACATGTGCAAGAAGTGATGAAAATGCTATTTTAATGTGCCACATTAAAACTGCAGTTTTAAACAGTACATTAAACTATGTCTTGCTGATGAAGGAAAACACACTGAACATGCCACATAGTGCAATAGCAGTAAGCCATTTAATGTATATTTATCTGTATTTCTGGATTTTTATGGCCACCTGAGGTAAAGCCAAGAAGGGCTGGTTACAGAAAAGAGGAGAAACAGACTACAAGTTTGTGTTCAGAATGTTGTCTGTGAAGAATAAAAAGACATTTAGGTAGAGACAGCTAGCAGGTAATTGGATATGCAGATCTGCAGCCTACAAGACACAGTTGGGAACTGTTCTCAAGGGAGACAAACCTCTGAAGTAGACGAGATTGTTAGGAGAGAATATAGCAAAAAAGAAGGACAAGGGTAGACGAATTGAAGGAGGGAGGGAATTAGCAAAAAGAAAAAAAGAGATCAACGAGATAGGGGAAGAGTCAGAAGTATTCAATAGCAATAAAAGCCAAAAGAGAGAAGTTTCAGGAAAGAAAGGGTAGACAACATCAAGTGCTGAAGAAAGGTTGAGAAATGAGAAAGAGTAAGAAAGAGTGAGAAAAGGGTGCATTTGATCATTAAGAAGGAAATGATAACCTAATTCACTTACCAGAGTGTGGAGGTAAAATTCTACTTGTGAAGGATTAAGGAAGAAGTGAGTGAAGAAATGGAAACCATGGTTATAGATTGCTCTTTAAGAAGTTTGGTGGTTGACAGAAAGAGGTAGTGCAGTAAATAGCATGGACAATGAAAAATATTTAAGCATATTTTATTTTATTTTAGAGTACACACACACACACACACACACACACACATGAGCAGAGCAGGGGAAGGGGCAGAAGGAGATGGCTAGAGAGAATCCCAAACAGCACTGAGAGTGGAGCCCTATGAGGGGCTGGATCTCCTGACTGTGAGATCATGACCTGAGCTGAAATCAAGAGTCAGATACTGAACAAACTGGGCCACCCAGGTGCCCCTAAGAATATTTTAAATATTTATAAATAATGATACTGAGCAGAATGAAGTGCTATACTATTGATTCAAATAATTTTTTTTAAATATCACCTTGGGGGAGGTGTGCCTGGGTGGCTCAGTGGGTTAAGCATCTGACTCCTGATTTCGGCTCAGGTCATGAGCTCACAGTTTGTGGGTTTGGGCTCCCATGTTGACAGAGTGGGGCCTGCGTGGGATTCTCTCTCTCCCTCTCTCTCCACCCCTCCTGAGCTCACCTAAAGCAGGGCACAAGCTCACCCAAAGCTTGTGCTCATCCAATGTGGGACTTAAACTCACCAACTGTGAGATCATGACCTGAGCGGAAGTCAGAGGCTGAATGACTGAGCCACGCAGTCATTTTTTAAAAATGTCTATTTATTTATTTTGAGAGAGAGTAGGGGAGGGGCAGAGAGAGGGGGAGAGAGAATCCCAAGCAGGCGCCAGCACTGTCAGCACAGAGCCTGATGCGGGGACTGATCTCATGAACTATGAGATCATGACCTGAGCCGAAATCAAGAGTCAGGTGCCTAAGTGTCTGAGCCACCCAGGTGCCCCTGTATCTATTATTTCAAAGATTTTATTTTTTTAAAATAATCTCTCTACCAAACGTGGGGCTTGAGCTTACAACCCCAAGAGTCGCATGCTCCACTGACTGAGTCAGCCAGGCGTCCCAGAACTCTGCATCTATTAGCTCTTTTAATCATCACAACTAGGGGCGCCTGAGTGGCTCAGTCGGTTGGGCGTCCGACTTCAGCTCAGGTCACGATCTCGCGGTCCGTGAGTTCGAGCCCCGCGTCAGGCTCTGGGCTGATGGCTCAGAGCCTGGAGCCTGCTTCCGATTCTGTGTCTCCCTCTCTCTCTGCCCCTCCCCCGTTCATACTCTGTCTCTCTCTGTCTCAAAAATAAATAAACGTTAAAAAAAAAATCATCACAACTACCCTATCAAACAGATACTATGATTATCCATATTTTATAACTGAGACATAGAAAGGGTAAGTAACTCATGCAAGGTCATACAGCTGGTAAGACTCACAAACAGGACTTGACCTTCAGCAGTCTGACTCTGAATGAGGTTATGATCTCTCTCCAAAATAAAAGTAAATGTTACCCTTTTCTATCTTTGGGTGCAGGAAGACAAAAAGAAAAAGTTATTCTTTCTGGTTTTGCCTGTTTACATGAATCATGAACTATAACATATACATGAATGAAAGACATATTTTGTTCTGAGATATGTTTCTTAAATCATCACATGCTGCCTCTTTTCCTCAGTTCTCAAATAGTCACGTATGCAAGTATGTAGATGGATTCCTTTATCAAACACCTACATAGCATTCACTCTGTGTGAGGCACTAAGTGCTTTACAAGTATCAATGTATATTTAATTCTCGTGACAGTTCTGAGACACAGATTATTATATTCATTTTACAAAAGAAGAAATTAAGGCTCAGAGGGGTTAAATAACCAGAGGTTAAAGACATAACTAGCCAGGATGGGGATCCTGAGGCATGTAGGTC
This sequence comes from Panthera uncia, assembly GCF_023721935.1. NCBI lineage: Eukaryota > Metazoa > Chordata > Mammalia > Carnivora > Felidae > Panthera > Panthera uncia. The sequence goes on from NC_064813.1 coordinate 22,563,180, forward strand.
TAAAGTTTAAGAAGACTGACTTTCATGATTCTAACATCCTGGCAGAGCAAGCCTTATTTATTTGTTTGTTTTTTGATGGTTGGAAGGCTTATAAAAGAATACTGTACGGGCACCAGGCTGGCTCAGTCAGAAGAGGGTGTGACTCTTTATTTCGGGGTTGTGAGTTCGAGCACATGTTGCATGCAGAGATTACCTAAATAAATAAATAAACTTGAAAAAGAAAAAAGAAAAAAGAAAAATGTATGTCTCCTTTTCCTGTTCCACCTCATTTATATAAAAATCTCGAAAATAATTGGTTAACTTTCCATTTTGTTTTCTCACAACCCTTCTCAGAAGCAAACAAATGAATATCCCTATTTTCCTGATTTTCTACATTTGGTAAATAAAGTTTGGGGGGGATTATTTATTTTTTTAATTTTTGTTGTTGTTATTATTATTTTACAGTTACTGTATTCAGATACCCTATCCCTGGAGGTAATCTATTTGTTGCTCAAGTTACTGAGACAGGACTAAGTATTTAGGTCATATACCAAATAAATCAAATGCACTCTACAAAACAACTCCTACCATAAGTGTATTTTACTTTAAATGTTTAATTTTATTTTAAAGTAATCTCTACCCCCAATGTGGGGCTCGAGCTCATGACCTCAAGATCAAGAGTTGCATACTCCACAGACAGAGCCCACCAGGTGCCCCTGAAAGTATATTTTAAAAGCCCAAGCTAAATCACAAAGCTCCTGGCTGACTCAGACAGTGAACTGTTTCTAAACATGAAAATAAAGGAGAAATGCTTCAGAGCTCTCATTGTGGAAACATCACAGGTTGTTTCCAGCAATCACATTAATGTCAGGTGTTAAGGGAAAAGCACTAATGAGGATATAGATTCTTCACCAGTGGCCTTCATGAATCTCTTGCTAATGTAGCAACTGGAAAATCAGGATCCAGGAATAAATAACAATTCAATATTTTTAAACACTCAGTGGGCAACATATAGTAGGCATACCATTATCTGATACACAGCACTAAATTTTAATACCACATTTTCATGGTAACTCCCATCTCTAGGTTTCCAATTGATGAAAGGAACTTAAAACTTGACATTCATTATTACTTTTATTTCAATCAATCCTATTTTTTAAAATTTTCAATAATCTTAATTCAAAGACTGATAAGCCTATGAGTATCCTGAACGTTCCATCTTGTTCACTATGTTTGTTTCACTAAAGACAGGGTTTAGGGCTCAGTTCTGTGATGGGAAAGGATAATGTATTTTTCCCTACACAACTCCAGTCACAGATCAAGCTGCAATCCCCTAAATTCACAGGTCCATTCTTTCCTACCAATAATTCTCAAAGTCACATTTGCCATGGAAAAATACAATTACCAATATTTTGGTCATCTTAACCCAAAAGATAATTTCACCCCTTAAGTCAATTCTTTCCATAGGAATTATCACATATTTCTTATTAGTTTATTAAAAAGATGCTTCTTTTACTTCATGAGATATTCTCTTAAGCAAGTATGTTCTTTCCTTACTGGTGATGTACAAAACACATACACACATAAGAGGATGTGTTTTATAACTTGTAATAAAAATTGCTTACTTTCCTTCAATTCACTTAAGATATACTTAATCCCTTAGTGTGTTCAAGTAAGTTACAATTAAAATATCCTTTATCTCTGTTATCTGCTAATACATTTTTAGAACACATGTAATTAGCTCCTCTAAATGGCATTCCAAAGGTAACTTACCTCTGCAAATGTCTGGAGCAGTTTGTTAACTTGAGCAAAGGCCTGTGGAAGAATACCATCATAATTTGACCTTGTACTGAAAGCATGTAACAAACTTTTAGAATCCTGAAGCAGAAATTTCACTGTTGTAAAATCCACTGCCTTGTTAGCTGGTAACAGAAATTAAGAAGGAAAACATATGTAAGAATGAGTATACAATATAAAAATGTGTTTGGAAAGCCAATCTAAAGTTAATTATGAAATTTAAGAAAGTATGCATTTACACCTATACCTTACTCCTAATTTATTTCTTGGGTGTAAAAAGCATTAGAATTAAATTTAGCTAAAGACAAAGTTCTTGGAGTTGATCCAAGTATTCTGGATTCAGATTCCAGGAGAACCCTCAACATAGTAAACTTTAAAGTGAAAGAACATTATACTTTTCAGAAAAGAGAGATAATTACCAAACAAGTTAAACTACAGATTTTCTTTTTTTTTTTTTTTTATTTTTTAAACGTTTATTTATTTTTGAGACAGAGAGAGACAGAGCATGAACAGGGGAGGGGCAGAGAGAGAGGGAGACACAGAATCGGAAGCAGACTCCAGCTCTGAGCCGTCAGCACAGAGCCCGACACGGGGCTCGAACTCATGGACCGTGAGATCATGACCTGAGCCGAAGTCGGATGCTTAACCGACCAAGCCACCCAGGCGCCCCAAACTACAGATTTTCAAAACTGAGGTTGTTTCATATACAGATTGCTATGTAGGCATCAGAAGAGTCACATTTTCGGGTAAGCAGGTAAGTTACATGCAGTCCCTCTCATAACCAACTCAGTTAATCACATAGAGATTTAACTTCAAATTCCATTACATCAAATGTAACACTAGATTTATTGAAAATAACATTTTCTCTCTTCGCTCAACACAACTTTAGCAAAAATATAAATAATCTGAGTAACAGCTGTGGGCAAGATAAGCCAGCAGTATTTTTTTCCTTATAAATTAGCAATGTGAGTTAATCTACAAGAAATAATTTAAAGGTATAACAATTTTCTCTCAACTAAAATTACTTACATTAAGTTCTCAGAGGTGGTGACAATAATTTCAAAGATTTTAAAAGTTATGAGCAATGAAGTTAAGCAAATTTCTAACATCATCAAAGCCCAGAACTGAAAAATTCTTTCCATTATTAGGGTAGAGTGCCATATATATGTGCCATATATTATATATATATATATAATATACATGTGCCATATATTTTATATATGTGTGTATATATATGTACATATATGTGTATATATGTGTGTGTGTGTGTATACACACACACACACACACACACACACACACACACACAGACACACACACACGCTTTTCAAAGGCATTTAAAATAACCATGCTACAACGTATTTGTTTTGTTTCCTTTTAAGGTTCTCAGTTTCAGAGAAACTTGAGAGACCAGCATGGTTTATATTCTGAAACACCAGCATGGTTTTTCACTGGTACCATGAGTTTAAAAAAGTAAATAGTTCCTCTGTATCACTTATATAAGTATTTGCTTAGAGTGGTGCTTGGGTGGCTCAGTCAGTTAAGCATCTGACTCTTGATTTCGGCTCAGGTCATGATCTCATGGTTCATGGGACTGAGCCCTGTGTGGGGCTCCTTGTTGACAGCGTGGAGCCTGCTTGGGATTCTCTCTTCCTGTCCCTCTCTGCCTCTCCTTTACTCACACGCATGTGTGCTCGCCCACTCTCTCTCTAAATAAATAGGCAAACACACATTTAAGGGGTGCCTGGGTGGCTCAGTTGGTTAAGTGTCCAACTTTGGCCCAGGTCATGTTCGAGCAGTTCCTGACTTTAAGCCCCGGTGTCAGGCTCTATGCTGACAGCTCAGAGCCTGGAGCCTGCTTCAGATTCTGTGTCTCCCTCTCTTTCTGCCTCTCCCCCACTTGCACCCCGTCTCTCTCTCTCTCTCAAAAATAAACATTAAAAAATACTTTTAATAAAAAAATAAACATTTAAATAAAAATAAATTAATTAATATAAAAAACAAAAACAAAAACAAGTATTTTCTTGGAAATTACTGAAAAATCAAATAAAAATCAAAAGTAGATTTAATTAATTAATTATACAATATTCAGAAGTTCTAATCTAATGTGATGGCTATAGCCAGGCTTCTGGCTTCCCCTTTATCAAATAAAACAAACAAGTATATTTCCTTACAAAACACTTAGTTATTTTTAAAGTCAATGACTAGTTTAAATTCCTGTGGGAAAAGACAGATAGAAATGCTACACAAAGGACAGAATGTAGATTTGATGAACCTAGTAAATCTCCTGAGGAAAAGAAACTGGGCACAATTTCTTTCAAGGGTGCTTCTCCAAGTCAGTCAATGTTCAGTTAGGCTTGTAGCCTTGAATTAATCATTTGATTTCTGTCTCACAAAAAGTCTTTACTAAGATAATGTGCTGAAGGGAAATAACAATGATAAATTCAGTATCTAGACACAACATAAAAAGAAATCTACATGGTTGAAATACTTTAATGCTTATGTAAGGTCAATAATCATTTTGACTAAAGTTAATATGGATAACAAAATCAGGAAATGCTACTAGTCATTTTCCACACAATTTTCTATGAATTGATCTAAGGATACATTCTTTGGGATTACTGAAGTTAAGCACAATCATAATTTAACAGCTGAGTATACTATTAAAAGACAGTAAACAAAATCATAAACTGTGACTTTTCTTAAAATTATTTTAGAGCAGAAGGCACTTTTATAGTTCTATTATATATTCTTCACAAGTCAGTACACATTAGGCATTAGATTCTTCTAGACCAAGGATCAATAAATTATGCACACAATGATTCCAAAAAAGACTTTTTAGCAAGAGGAACAGCCATCATCTCTTCATTCTCTCCTATTACCTACTACCTCTAAGCTGTGTGCAAAAGACAAACACTGCCCACCCCTGGAAAAAGAGAAAAATGGCAACTAAATATGCCATTCTTTAAACTAAATCTTATTCAACATCATACATGAATTATGGGCTTTCTCTTTTGATAGAACTAAATTATGCTTCTACTTAAGATATGAAAGACATTTCTATGTTTTATAAAAACTGGTTAAAAGGCATGTCCAAGGAGTCATTCCCTGTCTCTTCTCTTATATAATAATACGACCTATAAATATCTTCTATAGTTAAAGAATTATCTTTAAATTTTTAAAATGTCTTTTAAAAATTGGTAACTTTTAGGGGTGCCTGGCTGGCTCAGTCAGTTAAGCATCTGGCTCTTGATTTCAGCTCAGGTAGTGATCTCAGGGTCATGATCTCAGGATTCGTGAGTTCAAGCCCCACATCAGGCTTTGTGCTGACAGCGTGGAGCCTGCTTGGGATTCATTCTCATTCTCTCTCTCTCTCTCTCTCTGCCCCGCCCATGCTCTCTCTCTCAAAATAAAGATTTTTAAAAACTTGGTAACTTTTAAAAGTCATAAGGCATTGGACCAGGTACTTTAAATCCCCTGAAGTAATTTCCAAAGATATAAAACATTTCCCAAAAGGTTACACTTCAAGGGAAAGATAGCCATGGTATACCTCCCACAGAATATATTTGTTTGTGTTTTGTTTTAGCTTCCAGGAGGATTAGTGTTAAATCAAGTTTTATATTAATTGTTTGCGTATGTTTTATGATGAAATTATCTTATTCTTCACTACCTGGCTCTTGTGCCTTTAAACTTAGCTTAAATCCTCAAGTACTCAGGTTGTTATTTAATAGTCCTCTATATTCACAGTTATTTTTCAAAAGCAGACAGGATATAACCAATACAGGAAAATAATAAACAGAACAGATCATGTTAGAGGAGTTAAAAAAAAGTCCAGAACAAACTGAACATCCCAATAATTGTTACACATATTTTGCTTTTTAAAGTTATAGCAAGAAAAATCCAGTAGTTTGACTTTGGACAAATCACTTACCTCTTAGGGATAGTTTACCTGATTATAAAACATGGGCTCTTGTAACATTTGATCAGTGCTTTTCCCATCTTTTTTTTCTTAGCAGAGAAACATTTTCTTCAAAACCTACATGGATTCTCCATATATAAACTGATAAAAGAAAACTGCATGGCTAAAGCTGGGGTTGAGGGCTAAAGGCCCGCCAACTTTCCAGGTTCCCAGTTAGCCTTTCCATCTCCAATCTGTGGCAGCTCCAGAGGCATTTCAAGAAGGTTCTGTGCAACATGGCTTAAAAATCACCAACTAAGTTGTTGACTCTAGTGTCTTCTGGTTCTAGAACTCACTATATACCAAAGACAAACACTTTCTATTTCCTAAACCATATATTTTAGATACATACTTTGATATACTATTTCTAAAATTAGTACATGAAATGGGGTCAAAGTTTGTGTGTTAAACAGTGAGAAATGAAAAAAAAGTCTAAATTCTATTTTCATACCTGAATAAAATACGGTTTTAAAAGTTTTCAAACATTATAAAAAACTAAATATTCACTATATCCAGGAATATCAACGGTGGTGATACCATTAATGGTCATAAGCTCTATGAACTTCATTCATTCAGCTTCCACAAACTCCCTTTAGTAATCAGAGGTGTAAATGGTTAAAAAATAATTGACCAATTTCTTATTAACTCATCTTCACATTCCATGGAAAATATCTGCTAGTCTGACTTTAACACAACATTGCTAAAGACAAAATAAAAAATTCATACCTTTACAGAGATTTTCATATAGGCTCTCAATGGTTAAAAGCACGTTCTTCTCCATAACTAATCCAAATACAGCCAACCAATGTTTTCTAAAGCACTGTAATAAATGAATTAGAGTCCATGGTGGTTTCAAGTACAGCATCTAAAAAAGTATTTAGAAAAAATTACTACCTACTAATTTATTTATTATTCCTATTATTAAAAAGTACTTAGGAATTACTTAAAAATATCTATATATATTTCTGGGAAAAATATAGTTAGTTGAATTCTTTTTAAACTAAGAGATATTCTATTAAAAGCCAATTGTGATCTTAAAATTCTAATTCCACCACAAATTGTTTTTGTAAAATTCAGATTAGTATTAATCCTTATAGTTTCAGAAACTGTGCAAAACGAAAGCACTGTTTTAATCAGAAGAAGCATAGTTTTAATCAGGAAAGATATTCAATTTACTTTCCAACATAGTCAATTCTAGGAGGAAATCAATCTAATTATTTCACATAGCTGTGGGAAAATCTATACAGAAAAAAGACATCAGCTAGCACTAACACTTGCTACACTCTTGCAAAGGCATGTTTATAAAGGAGATTCATCATTTAGCACTACAAGATGTCAGCACATCCTTTTTTGAATTATTCATATGCAATGACTTTCCTAGACTCAATTACAAAATATCCAATTTAAGTCAACCCTCCTAGAATCTTTTGATCATCATCATCTTGGCTCAAGACTTGATCATATAATCAAGCAGCAAAAACATCATATTGACAAGTTATTAGAATCTACAACTGAGGGGGACTGTTCCTCCTAGCTATACATATGAACAGCAAACAAACATTAACCAAACTAAAAGGGCCACTATTGCCAAATGTGATGTTTTACTATCTGCAGAAAAGATGTGAATCTAGAAAATACAAAATATCTTGTTGATATGATATTTATACTTTGATATACTTTGATTATTTATATGACATAAGCCAAAATATACACTTCTTTTTCTGAATACACATTGCAATGGGGATTCCCTATACTAAACATTTTAACTCAAATAAACTAAATATGAGAGAAGTTTTTCTGAATTCAATTTAAGCTCCATGGGGGCAATGTGTTTGACACCAGTAGATACATAATAAATACCTGCTCATTGAAAAAAAATTAAATGACAAAATATAGTTCTTAATCTATAGGAAATGTCCACCATTTAGTTTTCAAGAAGTTATTTAGAAACTATATGAAAAAATATAATGGGATATAAATTATCACAATGAAGCTTACACATATACATGTCCTATTTCTTAAGATAAGGTCATAAATCTTTAGCAACGAAAAAGAAATTTGTCAACTAAGAGAGTTGAAATAATCACCTCCATCCAGAGGTTTCCAAAAGCAATTTTCATTTCTGTTTCTAGTATTGAAGATAAAGCTGTTCCAAGAGATTTTTCAAGATCAGATATGATGCTTTCAAGTAGAATGGGTAGTCTGGAATGTACAGATTCTCCCTTATAGCTCTCTTCTAATGGTGTTGCTTCTTTAAAACAAAGAATCACAGGCTTTATTTAAGACACTCACAGTAAATATTTTATTGTTTTAAAATTAGCATTTGGCCATAAATAATAAGCATTTTATGTACATAATTAGTACCTAAATTACACAGAAACCAAATCAATACTCAACTTTTCAAACAGTATTTAGAAACATGTATCTATAATTATTTTAGATATAAACATATCACATTAGCAAAAGCTTTATCTTTTTGACAAAAGGCAACTAAATATATTTACTAAAATAGGAATTTAAGAAATGTGTGATATTTTAACCACAATTCAATTGTATTTTCAAAAAAGGAAAAATTAAAAGAATGCTTTGCATCTATTTATAATAGAAAATGAAGAATTATGGATCAAAGTGTGTTTTCGTCCAAAAATAATACATTCTTCCCATTGCAGCTCACATCAGTAAATTGTTTTGAAAGGACGAGAATCTCTGGTTTAACTACCTTTATGCCCTCCCCTTTTAAAGTAAGTTTTTATTATTTTAATTGACATCATTTCATTAACATTATTAATTTGATGCCTGAAGGCAGCTGCAATTTCTTTATGGCAAAACTCAAAACATTAAGTGGCTTATCTCTACAAATACTAAGGATTTAAAGTGGTAGTAATACGAAGGGCAAACTGAAAGCATGTTACCCCTGAAAAAGCAGCAACCAAAATATCCTGTTACTTCTTCTAAATGTCATTTTGAATATTATGACAAAAGAAATTTTAGTACCAAAGGGGTCAAATAAGTAGCATGTATATATGTCAATTTTTATACAATTACATATAAAAAAGTCCATATGATATTAAAGATTTCAATAATTATTTTCCCCACAGGGGAAAAGGTAGAATGTATTTTTAAATTATGTCAGATTTAATACAACATTCCATCAAATATCAAGCTACAGAACAGATTATTCTGGTAAAAAAAAAAAAGATAAAACGATGGTACTGCCATTAATTTCTTAAGTATTAGTTTTAAATTAAAAATTAAAGTATTATTAGAATCTTTCAAGTTTCTCTTATTACTAAGTTTTTATTGTATTAATAGAAGGTTATGAAGAGGAAGCTAACATTAAAAAGAAACCAAAAATTTCTCTCTACCTCAAATGAATATTTTCTATAGTTACTATTAATTTAAAAGATACACTCTGCAAGGCACAAAATAGCATATATACGGTGATTATAAACATGTAAAAATGCATTTAAGTGTATGGACAAAAATTCAAATTAATTTGTAAAAGCGTATGTAGAAGGCAATAATGTTAACTGTTTTCTTCTGGATTACCATTATGATTTTCATTTATTTCTACTATATAAAAGCTGGAAAGTATTTCAAACAATGTTATTTTAAATGTACAAGATGGAAATTTACTATTAATTCCAATTGTTATCAATGTCAGTACATAAAAGAAGATATAGTTCAAATTAGTTGCAGTAAGAATACTACCTGCTTTCAATTGTTGTTTAGATAAACAAGGTTGATGACATACATCTGTGTTCGGAGATAAGTTTAATAAATCTGCACTCAATTCTTCTTTACTAAGTGACTTCACACCACTTATTAGGCCTTTGTTTCTTAAATTTCTATCATCCCTAAGGTTGGGGTTAGGAGGAAAGAATATTTTTTTATAAGATAAATCACATGGTAACTCAAAACACATGGGATTTAATCAAAGGTTGGAGATTCTCAACATGTATATTAACAAAGGATAACATTTTTTTTTAAACAGAGAAGATAAAGGAATTAACATACAGTAGAATAGCTTTTGAGAATAATAATTACTACATATTGAATGTTTCCCCGGTAGCAGGCACTGTTGTAAGCACTATATATCTCTATAGATAGCTATATGTCTATAGATAGATATACATATACATATATGTTCGCAACCCATTTAATTCTCACAATAAACCTCTTATGTAGCAGTGGTACTATTTGTATCCCCCTTCCACAGATGAGGATCTGAAGTGCAAAGAGGTTAAGTAATTTGCCCAAAATTTTACCTGGTAAGCGGCAGACAGATTTGAACACAGGAATATGATCATCCAAAAAGAAATAAACAGAGAGCCATGGTAAAAGAAATAATTTCCACATGGCAGGCAATTACAAATTTACTCAAAGTGAGCATAAGACAAATGGTGAGATTTGCTATTTGCTGAAAAAATAAAGTATGATTAGAGCATAGTGCATGAGAACAGTTTATGTGGCTAAGGCAAGGGCATTAATAAATAGAAAGACATTTAAGGGCTTCAGTGGGTAAGTGACATGATCAGATCTGTGTTTATTAAATTGCTATTCTGGAATCCAACAGGCTTCCAGCTTTTGTTAATGGCACAGTAGCTTGGTCAGATTAGTCTTTCCACAGCTGAAAATCAGAAAATTTGAACAAAAAAAGGGAAAAAAAAGCTATCTGAAGGCACTAGGGATCAGAAAAATGAGGGCAGAAGCTGGAGAGAAGTCTGTCTTCATCATAGAGGTTCTACAAGGTTCTACCTTTTTGCCCAAGGTCATTCTCTAATTCATCAATGGCTTACAACAGAAGCCTCAGCCACAGTAACTTGAAATGTCAGAGACCATGTTCAGGGCCGGCCAGAGCAGATAGAGAGTTAAGTGAGGAGCTGAAGAAGGGAGGAAACCACAGAGCAAGTGAACCTTAAAATCTGTATATAAATTCTGCCCAGAAAAAAAATAACATGCTGCCAAGAGACAAAGCAATCAATAGAACCAGACTTACATATGGCACAGATGTTGAAGCTATCTGATAGGGAATTTTAAATAATTTTGATTTATTTGTTAAATGCTCTAATGGAAAAGGTGAATAGCATGCAAAATCAGACAGGCAATTTCAGGACAGATGAAAATCATGAAAATTAAATGAAAGCAACTAAATGCTAGCAATAACACACACACACACACACACACACACACACACACACACAGTCACAGAAATAAAGAATGCTTTCAACAGGTTCCTCAGTATACTTGACACAGGCAAGGAAAACATTACAAACTTGAAGACAGGTCAAAAGAAATGACCCAAACTGGAATACAAAGAGAGTACAAGTTCTTAAAAAAAAAAAATCCAGAAGCTGTGGAACAATATCAAACAGTCTAACATATGTGCCTATATTAGTTATCTATTGCTGTATACAAGTTATTCCAAAACTCAGCAGCTTAAAATAAACATTTATTTTCTCACACAGTTCCTAAGAATCAGAAATCTGGGAACAGCTTGACTGGTCGGTTCTGGTTCAGAGTCTCTTACAAGGTTGTAATATGCTATTGCCTAAGATTGCAGCCATCTCAAGGTTTAACTGGCACTCATTCACGTGGCTATTGGCAGGCCTTAGTCCATCACTGGCTCTTGGCTGGAGGCTTCAGTTTCTCACCATGTGGTCCTCTTCCACAGGGCTGTTTATGGCATGGCAGCTTGCTTCCACAAAGCAAGTGATTTGAGAGAGGAGAAAGGAAGAGAGTGCCCAAGGAGGAAGTCCCAGTCTTTTATAATCTAATCACAGAAGGAACATGCTATCACTTCTGATGCATGCTGTCTGTCACACAGACAGCCAACCCTGGTACAGTGCAGGAGGGGACTATACAAGGGCGTTCATACTAAGAAGCAGGGATCACAGGGGTCACTGGCTACCACAGTATAATTCTATAATATGAGGAGGAAAGAGGGAATGGGCAGAAAAAATATTTGAAGAAATAATGGCTGAGAATTATCTAAAACTGAAGACAGATATGAAACCAGAGATCAAAGAAGCTCAGAGAATATCAAGCAGGATAAATCCTTCTCTATTCAGCCCCCCAACCCACCACACATATACAAACAGAGACATATCTGCTAAAAACTGCTAAAATAAACTGCTAAAAAAGCAAAGGACAAAGAAAAGTCCTTGAAAGCAGAGAGCAAAAAAAAGACACATTACATATAGAGGAACAAAGATAACATTTACATCAGACTTCTCATCAGAAACCATACAAACTAGAAGAAAATGGAGTCACCTCTTTAAAATACTGGAAGGAAAAAAAAAGAAAGTCAACCCAGAATTGTATATCCAGCAAAAATATCTTTCAAAAATAAATCAAGAGGGGTGCCTGGGTGGCTCAGTTGGTTGACCATCCAACTCTTGATTTCAGTTGGGGTCATGATTTCATGGTTTGTAGGTTCAAGCCCTGTGTTGGGCTCTGAGCTAACAGTGCAGAGCCTGCTTGGGGTTCTCTGTCTCCCTCTCTTTCTGCTCCTCCCCAACTCTCTCTCTTAATAATAAACATAAAAAAATAAACAAAAATAAATGAAGAAATAAAGAAATTATGAGATAAACAAAACAAAAAGTTCGCTGCCAGTAGGCATGCACATGTCAAAGAAATTCATTTAGGCAAAAGGAATATGACACCAGACAGAAACCTGAATCTATATAAATAATGAAGAGGCAAAAAATGGAATGCAAGATTAAAACACTCACTTTTTCTCTGCTTTAAGTGGTAAATGATGGAAGCAAAAATAGTAACAAAAAATATTATGTGTTTATCATTTCTGTAAAAGTAAATATTACAATGATAGTACAAAAAATGGGAGAAACTGGAAACATCCTATTATAAGATCTTTACACTGAACATGAAGCAATATAATATTTTCTGAAGGTAGATTTTGATCAAGTAAGATATAAACTTTAGATGCTAGGGCAACCATTAAAACGTTTTTTTGAAACGGTATAAATAAATCAATAATGGAGATAAAATGGCACCATAAAAGATACACAACTCAAGAAAAGAAAGAAAAAGAAAAAAGAACAGATGAAACAAATAGAAAATAATTAGCAAAAAGGTAGATTTTGATCTAATTAAAAATGAATGGTATAAACTTATCAATTCAAAGAAATTCTCAGAATGGACAAAGAAGAAAGTACTGACCATATACTACCCACAAAATACTTACTTTAATATAAAAACACAGATTAAAAGTAAATGGATAGGAAAAGATATACAATATAAATACTAACGAAAACAAAACTGGAATGCTAGTATTAATACTAAACAAAGGAGACTTCAGGAACAGAGAGACATTACACAACGAGAAAGGGTCAATTCTCCAAGAAGACAATCCTAAACAATCCTAAATGTGTATGCATCTTACTACAAAGCTTCATAATACATGAAGCAAAACAAATAAAACAGAAAGGAGAATTAAACAAACCCATAATTATAGTTGGAGATTTCAATACTCCTCTCTCAATAATCACAGAATAATCAATCAGTAAGGTTATAGAAAACCTGAACAATACTACCAACCAACTTGACCTAACTGAAATTTATAGAATACTCCACCCACAAGAGGATACAAATTCTTTTTAAGTGCACATAAAACATTCACCAAGGTAGACCATATTCTTGGCAATAAAACTAACAAATTTAAAAGAACAGAAACCATATAAATTAATGTTCTCAAGCCAAAGTGGAATTAAAGTACAAATTAATAGCAAGAAGATTAAAAAATGTGCAAATATTTGGAATTAAACAGCAATCATCTAATTGTCAAAGGTAAGTTCTATTGAATTGAATGAAAAAAATAGAACATCAACATTTGTGGGATACAGCTGAAGCAGTGCTTACAGGGAAATTTATAGGAGTCTCAAATAAATGATCTCAGCTTCCACCTTAAGAAACTAGAAAAAGAGGGGTGCCCAAGTGGTTCAGTTGGTTAAGCATCTAACTTCGGCTCAGGTCATGATCTCATAGTCTTTGAGTTCCAGCCGTGCGTCAGGTTTTGTGCCGACAGCTCAGAGCCTGGAGCCTGCTTCACACTCTATGTCTTCCTCTCTCTCTGCCCCTCCCCTGCTCGTGCTCTGTTTCTCTCTCAAAAATAAAATAAAAACATAAAAGAATAAAAAGAAAAAGAAACTAGAAAAAGAGCACAAAGGGGCAGGGCATAAAAGTATTTTCTGGGGTGACAGAAGTTTTCTATCTATCAAGAGGCATGTGGGCCACACCAGTGTATCCATTGTGAAGATTGTATAGTTAAGATTTATGCATTCCAAAATGGCACATTTTCCCTCAAAACACAAAAAAATCTGTATAAAACCACTCATATGGGGGGACAGGGAGTGAATGGAGATATAGATAATAAAAGAATGGAACAATTTTGAAAATTGTAGCTGCATACTTAAGAGTTTATTAACTCTTCTTCACTTTAAGTATTTTGAAATTCTCCATAATGCAACTATGTTTAAAATTAAAAATTTTTAAATACATTACTTTTGAAGAATAATTGAAAGAGAGCAAGTATGGAAGTACACAGCACAATCAGTCTTAGAGTCAAAAAGGCGGTGGAAAAATAACCTGGTTGACACAGGTTGGCAAGGAAGATAAAGAAAAGATCACACAGGACCCCTTACTTGACTGGATATAAATTATGACAGAGAGGCAAGTATCAAAAATGACTCCTAGGTTTCTGGCTTTAGCAAATGGGTGGAAGATGGCACTTTTAAAAATTTTTAAATGCTTATTTATTTATTTTGAGAGAGAGGGAGACAGAAAATCCCAAGAAGGCTCTGCACTATCAGCAGAGCAGAGCCTGATGCAGGACTCGAGCCAAAAACCATGAGATCATGACCTGAGCCGAAATCAAGAGTTGGATGCTTAACCAACTGAGGCACTCAGATGCCCTGGTTTTGTTTGTTTGTTTTTTAAAGTAGGCTTCACATCCAGTGCGGAGCCCACGCAGGACCTGAACTCACGACCTTGAGATCAAGACCTGAGCTGAGATCAAGAATCAGATACTTAGCTGACTGAGCCACTCAGAAGCTCCAACGGTGGCACTTTGTATTCAGATGGATAGTGGTTTAGAAGGAGAGACCAAGAGTTCATTTCTAGAGATGGCAGGTCCCAAATGTTTACGAGACATCCAAGTAAAGACAGCAAATAAGAATGAATATACTAGTCTAGAATTTAGAAGAAAGAAATGGATAGAGATATGAACTAGGTATTGCTGGCCCATACTCAGGGTTGTAAATGTAAAATAATGTACTTAAAATAAGGTATAGTAGAAGGGTTCTCCTCGCTCTATCATTATCAATATTTTCATCATTACCATTATCCATTTAAGTAAAACAAATTTATCCTCACAGTAAGTAGGTGAGACTTACTCAGTAGGTATGATTACAGCCCTTTAAAGGAAAAAATAAAAATGAAAAAACAGGGGCGCCTGGGTGGCTCAGTCGGTTAAGCGTCCGACTTCGGCTCAGGTCATGATCTCGCGGTCCGTGAGTTCGAGCCCCACATCGGGCTCTGTGCTGACAGCTCAGAGCCTGGAACCTGTTTCAGATTCTGTGTCTCCCTCTCTCTGACCCTCCCCTGTTCATGCTCTGTCTCTCTCTGTCTCAAAAATAAATAAAATTAAATTAAAAAAAAAAAAAAAAAGGAAAAAACAGGCTCACCTGGAACATGATAGTGCTAGAATTAAAAGTACAGTCTGACTACAAACTTTCGTTTCACTAAGAAATGTTACCTCTGTTAATCCCAAAACACTGACTGCAGAAATAACAGAGAATTGTTAAAGTCTCACCAATTTAAGTTTCATTCTAAGTTGAACTAAAAAAACAATTACATAACAATCATTCCTCAAATTTAGCTTAGCTCATTTCAAAATGATTAACGTATTATCTATTTCAACCTTCCACAAACTCCATGATATATTATGCCCTAGATAAAAAATAATTTTAAATATGCTAGACATAAATCTCTAGTATTTCCTCTAATCCTGAAAAGAATAACATCATCTTTGAAGACAGCTAAAATGGGAATTTTTTTTTTTACATTTTAAAGAAATTTTAATTCCATTACAGTTAACATATAATGTTTTATTACTTTCAGGTGTATTGAACAGTGAGTGAACAGTTACATATATTTAAAAATTTTTTTAATATTTATTTTTGAAGGAGAGAGAGAGAGAGAGAGAGAGAGCATGAGCAGAGAGGGGCAGAGAGAGAGGGAGACACAGAAGCCAAAACAGACTCCAGGCTCCAAGCTGTCAGCATGGAGCCTGACATGGGGCTCGAACCCATGAGGCATGAGGTCATGACCTGAACCGAAGTCAGACACTTAACTGACTGAGCCACCCAGGTGCCCCGAAAAGTTACATATATTTAAAATGATAACTGACCAAGCCCCCTTACAAGAAAAACCTTAGGTCTATTCATTTCTCTCATCACTGCATTTCATAGTGAATTTAGGCATGATTGTGAAAGAGTAAAAGCTCCATTTTTCAGTGAAAAAAACTCGGACTAAAACTGCAGTTCAAAATTGCCCTTCTCAGTTCCTTCAGAGCCTTTTTTCATACACAGTGAATACAAATTTGTTTAACATTATGTTAGTTTTACCTTAGAAATAAGTTATGAATAGAGGAAAGAAAGGAGGAGAAAGGGAGGAGGAGGAGGAGGAAATTCCTACTGAGATCATTTTATGATTAGTATCCCCCCTGTATTTTACATGTGAGGTAACTAACTGAGCAACTTGTCCAGGTCACAAAGCTGGTCAGTGGAAGATCTGGCATTCCAGCCCTCACTCTATTAACAGGCACCAGGGGCATAACTGCAACATAAATTGCCTCTTCCCCACAAATTAATTAATTAATTAACCTTTTTGCCTCATGACCACAAATTTGTCAGAATTTTATTTCTGAACTATTTTATTGGAAGATAAAATTGGCTGCCCCCAGCTTTTACAAAAGGTTTCTGAATGTCTTATAAATAAAACCAAAATAAGACTTTATAAGATTCAAATCTCATTCTTCTATAGCTTACACGTTATGAGGATGTGAAATAAAATTGAGTATGTTTACTAGCAGATTTAGAAAATGATGTATGTTCTCCATCCTTAGCATGGTGGGTACATTATGACTTTTAAAAATTCTTTGGTATGGGGCGCCTGGATGGCTCAGTCGGTTGAGCATCTGACTTCAGCTCAGGTCATGATCTCATGGGTCCTGAGATGAAGCCCCACCTTGGGTTCTGTGCTCACAGCGTGGAGCCTGCTTGGGATTCTCTCTCTCTCTGCCCCTCTCCTGCTCATGCTCTCTCCCTCTCAAAAATAAACACTTTTTTAAGATTAAAAAATTAAAAAAGAGTAAAATGACCATGAAACTCACGTGCACAGAATAACAACAGAAGAAGGGAATAATTCCTGGTACTGAAGACAGCATTTTAATACTCGATCATCGTTGTTCTCATCACTCAGCCCATCTGCAAATTTAGCAAAAGCAACAGTCAATAAGCACACCAAAAATCTAGGCAGCCCAGGCCATATTTACAAGTCAAAAACATCTAAAAGAAAGAAAACTTCTTAAATAAAAAGAGAAAAATACAACATGGCAAAACAATGCTTTAAAAATTCTGGATCTAGAATTCAGGTAGCATATAATCGCATATTTAGTAAAGTATGTAGTTTACTACTAAAATGGAATAGGATATGCCTATTAATAAATGCAAAGGAGGGGCGCCTGGGTGGCTCAGTCGGTTAAGCGTCCGACTTCGGCTCAGGTCACGATCTCGCGGTCTGCGGGTTCGAGTCCGCGTCGGGCTCTGGGCTGATGGCTCAGAGCCTGGAGCCTGCTTCCGATTCTGTGTTTCCCTCTCTCTCTGCCCCTCCCCCGTTCATGCTGTGTCTCTCTCTGTCTCAAAAATAAATAAACGTTAAAAAAAAATTTAAGTAAATAAATAAATAAATAAATGCAAAGGAAAGAAAAGTGGCCAGTGAGTTAAATGCCATACTAGAAACCTAAAGAAAGATATGAATTCCAGTCTCTCAGTTCAGTCACGTAGAGATCATAAGTAAGTTAGATGATTACATCATTCTTGAAATTATCTCCACTTAACAAAAAGGTCTGTAAAATAATAAACAACTGTTCTACCAGCAATGGAACCATTTTCATGTGTCTGCTTTTCCTTAATCTCTAAGCAATTAACATTCAGAGATGTATAGGAAAAGGTAATACGGGCCCTAGGCAGAAAACACAAAAAGTAATTTCGACCAAGCGTCAATTAGTGGCTGACAGAGTGTCTGCTGGCATTCTGCAAGCCCTAAAGCATGATGTAAAAGTCTGGGTTTTGAGAAAATAATGTAATGTGTAGAAACAGGACCAAAGACAGTGTTCTTCCTAGGTCCTTATACTTCCTGCCTCAAAACTCCCTACGGTGCTTCTTATGATTTCAGGGTCACATCCTTTGGCGCCTAGACACAAACACCAATTCAACCCCTTGGCAAGTCTCTTACACACTAAAATTCAATGCATAGTAGACAATGAGCTCCAACTTTGTTCCCTTTTTACCTAACCTCAACGTTTAGCCTACATTACTTAGTCTTCTAAACGTTCAAATTAGAAAACTCATTCATTCAAGTAATACATTTTATATAAGGCTGAATTTGTACCCAGGCCCCTGCATGAAGTAACTGGATACACAAACTCCTGAGGAGTTGACAATCTCATAGTGAAATCTAGACTGAACTGAAATGATTGCAGAGCATAAGCCTGAGGGAGATGTGATTCAGTCCTTTTGTCAGAGAACCAGTGAGTCAGCTGCTATATTACAGCAGCCTATTTTCCTTCTTTTAGTCCAGAGTAAATACCACAATAAGGCAAAATGGGCAGCAAAAAAACAAAAACAAAAACAAAAACAAAATAAACATTAGTTAGCTTGCAACAACCGAATTCAGCAGATGAAAGGAGGTTAAAGGTTACAGTATACTGCTCTAAAGGTATCAAAGTTCAAGATTATCTGTTCTCTCACTTTTTCTAGAATATGTGGGGCTTGAAAACACACCTAAAATTGCAAGAATATTCATGAAATATTTATTCAACAAATATTTTTTGAGCACCTGCTCAGGTACTGTTCAAAACTGAACAAAACGAAAACTCTGGAAACAGACCAACGTGGGTTTGAATCCCTGCTTTCCCACTTACTAGATACGTAATCTTGGGCAAACTGCTTACCCAGGAAAATGTAATAAAATTAATATGAAGCAGTTGGCCCAAAAAATGGCAATAACAAGTGCTTTTTAAGTAATATAAACTTATTACCTAAAATGCAGCTTAAATGGCACAACAGCAATGACCTCTACTCTTAACATCAAAAACCCCACAAAATTATGTATAAATTATGGTTAATATAATTTTTAATATTTAATAGAATTTAAGCTTCTCAACAGCAGGCTTTGTTTATGTCATTCACTGATGCAGAATGTGAACAGTGTCTGTACAGTGTCTGTACAGATATTTGGCAAATAAATGAACCAACAAAAAGATCATAAATGAAAATATAAAAGTGATGGAAAAATGTCAGGTGTGGGAGTGGCAGATTATTTTGCCCTTATTATAAAAATAAGGATTATAGAAGATCTGGAAAATACAGAAAATATGAAGAATTAAAAATAACTCATAATTCCATCAGCTAAAATATATCCAATATTCATCATCTGTAAGTATACATAATAATCTATATAAATCTAACAAATTTGGGATGATACTTTTTATTCTTTTAAATCCTATCTTGTTATTAACATTTTTGAAATATAGTAGTATTCTCTCACATAGCTATAGCATTGTATGTAACTTCTCTAATTGTTAGGCAGTAAGGTTGTTTCAAATTTTTTGCTGTATAAATAACGTTGTCATGAATATTATATAAATCACTGTAAGCATCTGATTATCTGTTTACAATACATTTCTAGAAAGAGAATTTTATCTTTAGGCTTATCGATAACACTGATAAATTGCTCTCCTGAAAAGTTACTAATTCATATTCCCAAAGCACTGAAGCACTGATTAAAATGCAAAAGAATAGCTTTCTAAACTTAGAAGCAATAAAAAGAAATAAGGAAAGAAAAAGTGAAAGATATAAATTAAAAATGTCTACACATAAGATATTAACATTAAAAATGGCAAACAGGAAAATATTTGCAGTGAACAAGGAGCAGACTAGTTGTACTTCTTCTTTTGTGAATTATCTATTATTCTTTGTCCATTTTGGAAAAAGGGATTTTTTTTTTTGTTTTGGTCAAGCTGTATAAGCTTTCCATTTAACAAGGACACAAGAGAATTACGCCTATTCTAGGCCATAAACCATCAAGTGCTTTAATATATGAACTCAACAAATCTTCACAATCATTTTTTGAGCTAGGGTTATTTTTCCCTACTTCATTTCCTTAGTTTCCTCAACTTTAACTTTCTCCAGGTCAGGTTAATCAGATTTCAAATCCTATTCTCTTCTCACCATACTGAACACTATATAAAATAAACACAATTTTGAAAAGGGTTAAAAAAATGCATTGTTATCACACTCAATGATTATATAAAAGGAATATAATACATACAAATTAGCAATTAGTAGAGTTGGTTGCAAATGTGCTTAACATTTGTAAAGTGTAATAAAAGATCAACTTGTTCTTGCCTTTTTCCAAACAAGCACTTTAATTTTACTCAATAATCCTGAATTTTTTATAAGAATATTAGTTCATCATTAGAATATAAAATGTAATTTTACTATGATAAAAAAGCCTAAAGATATTTCTAATGGATATCATAAAAACATTATCAACAGAATAAACTTATTAAGTACACTGTACTTTATACAAAGAATGTTTTTAACGATCAGTCTGAGGGAAACAGTGATACGGAGAAACACATTAAGTTCTTTATGTGACATAAATACCTGACATAGATAATTACACAAATAACCTAATTTTATATCTACAACCTTATAACTAAAAGTAACTTCAGCAATTTAATAAAACTAAGATAGAATAATACCATTCAAATATTAAAGGGAAATATGGATTTCAAGGAAGACACCCAGAAATTTAAACAACACAGAAGTTTGAGACCATTACTATAATTTATCCTCCTTAATCATCAAAAACAGCACAGAGTGAATAAGTTAAATTATCAAAAAGCACATGAAAATGGAAAAGTCAAAAGAATCATTCTAAGCATCTATAAATAACAAATGTGGCCAAAATATCTATTCAAAGTGAACTCTAAAATAATTTTCAAAGCAAATCTGTTGAAGAAATAGATATGCTATATAGGATAAGTTCTTAACCTCTCTAGGTCTCAATTTCCTCATCTCTGAAATGGGGCTAATAAGAGTATCTTCTACAAGTACTACATGGTTTGAATGATATCAGCTGTTAAAACACCTGGAAAAGGGCCTGGAGAATAATGGCCATATAAATGTTGTCTATTATTATCATCTTTATCCATGCTGTTATATAACAAAATATAATTTATATCAACAAACCAAAAAATTTTAAATAAAAGATTAAGAGTAAAAAAGTTCCCATCTCTTTTTAAGGTTTGGGCTTTCACTGACATGATGGTTTGGATGAGGGGTTACGTTTGTTAGTCGTGTGGTTGTTTAAAAATAAAAGTATTGTCGGTTAGCAACACATACCACAGTATTCATGGGTAAAAATGATACGATATGATAAATCTGAGATCTGCTTCAAATTCCTGCAGCAGTTCTTGCAAAATGCTGATAATTACTGAAAATGAGTGATAGGTACATAGGGATTCATACGTTATTCTACCTCTGCATTTGAAATTTTTCATAATGAAAAGTTCAAAAAAAGACCATCTAAGATGTTTGGTTTAATATGAATGTTCAAACATTTTGGTCTTAACTCTGATAAGTGATATGTGTGGTTTCCCTTTGAAAGCTCTTAAACACACCACATGAAGCTCAAAATGCACAAAGATTGTATATGGAATATATATACTAAGAGCTAATAAACATTTGTAAATGGAATGAATGAGTGAATGAATGGGAGAGACCCTTTCTCTCCAAAGATTGGACTAACAACTATTAACAGGGCTAATACCATAATTAGATTCATCATAGGATGAATTCTTTCATATCTTATGGTATATGTGAATATAGCAGAAAACATATACCCACGATATTTAAAATAGAGTGAATGTACATAATATATACATAATTATGAATTAAGAAGAAACAAAGTTTTAAAGAATGAAATAAATTCTCTAAATATATGTATAAACTCTGCAGAGACAACAGCGTTGTTTTACACACAGATTTTTTCCACAAAGTTATATATATAAAACATAAAGAATATACTTAGGTCCTAAGACTAGAGTGATTTAAAAATGACTTAAAAGAAAATCTAGAGACCTTTATTATACAAACACCTCCTTATTACAGATTCTGACAAACCAGAGGAAAACAATGCCTCTCCCTGCATTATACTAACTGCATACAGTGACAGATTCGAAACCTAGGTCACTTACTGGCTTCATCACTCAACAATGATATTCACACACACACAAAAAGAATACAAAGTATTGTAATAGAGAAAACTATACATACAGAATTGTACAGTCACTGTGAAATACAGACATAGCCTATGAAGCAGAAAAATCAAAATCAAAACCCCTGAACCAAACCTAACTGAATATCCCAAACCATCACTACACCTGGCCATTCCATATTCCAATGATTATAAATTATTTTTTAAGATTTTTTTTGTTGCTGTTGTTTTTATCAGGCACCTGGGTGGCTCAGTTGGTTAAGCATTTGACTTCGGCTCAGGTCATGATCTCATGGTTTGTGAGTTTAAACCCTGCTTCGGGCTCTGCACTGGCGGTGCAGAGCCTGCTTAGGATTCTTTCTCCCTATCTCTCTGCCCCTCCCCCACACCCTCCCTTCTTCTTCTCTCTCAAAATAAATAAATAAATTTTAGAAGAAATAATAAAGATTTTTTTTTTTTTTTTTAGTAATCCTTCCACCGAACCTACGACCCTGAGATCAAGAGTCACTTGCTCCACCGACTGAGCCAGCCAGGTGCCTGATTATAAATTTTTCTTTTACATTTTGCACCACTTCCCTCCAATCATGAGTCAGCACCCAAATAAACCTTAATTAGAAAACATCCTGAGAGAACCATACTTACAAACTTTTTGAGATGCGAGTTGTATTGATTGACCCCATAGCTTTTTATCTTGATTTTTGAGACTGTCATTGATAAAATGAACTGCAGGTATAGCTTTGTGCTGGGCGTGTTTTAGTAGTTTTCCTGCCTTCATACGATCTAGCTCTTGTACAACAACCCAGGGAATTATTAACACAAGTCTATCAAAGCCTGAAAAATAAAAAAAAGATTTCTTAGAAGTCAACAAATGTTTATTTGGTTACTAAATTGAATTGTTTTAGGAGAATTGGAAGTTTTGAAGTAAAGAATTCACAGTCTAAATGAAGAGATAACATGGGGCACTTAGGTGGCTCAGTCAGTTAAGTGTCTGACTTCAGCTCAGGTCATGATCTCATGGTTCAGTTTGTGAGTTTGAGCTGTCGGCACAGAGCCCCCTTGGGATCCTCTGTCCCCCTCTCTTGCTGCCCCTCCCACACACTAGCTCTCTCTCTCAAAAATAAATAAACATGAAAAAAAAATTTTAAATGAAGAGATAACACATAAAAAATGGAAATTAAAAACAGATATAAGAATCAAATAATTGTACAAAAATAAATACTATTGGAGATCAAAGAAGAGTAAGTTTAGATTGTTAGGTTAACCTCTCAAGGCTCTTTTTTTAATTTATGCTGATTATTAACATACATATATTAATATATATACTTCATAGCATATCCAAATGGAAACGTGTTTGTGAAAAAAAAATACCCCACATCATTGTTGATATAAAATATCAACTCAAGTAAGAAAATCAGAATCACATTTTGTAAGTACCTGGGATTTCTGTGGTCTTCAAAATTCTAACAAATTTGAGATGATTCATCAGAATATTTGTGTCAATAACAATTAGAAGCTTTTTATCTGAAGCACTTTTTGCTAGAGAAAAAGAGTAAAGTTAGGATTTCATGGCACTTGATAAAAGACTTGTATAATAACTAAAATTTGGTATCATAGAACTTTGATGGTATTCTTAAGGCAATCCTTTAGACAACAAAAACAAAACTGTTTAATCCTTAAAGGGACAGTAATCAATGTTTAATTATCTACTAGTAAAACATCATGAATTGTTTCTGAGCGGACTTTAAATCATGAACTAATTTGCCCTGGCAGTTAACTATGCTCCCAAGCCCCGTTCTGCATCACTAGCAGCTGTGCACTTATAATTTATAAGCTAATTTTAATATACGGTGAGTGAAATGTAGTTGAAAAGAAAAACACGTGAAAGTGAAAGAAAACAGATAACACCAGCATTGTTATTTCACAGGGCCATTGTGAGGATCAGACAAATTAATGCACAGGAAAACACTTAGCAAACTGAAAAGTGCAATGTGACTGTGATGTAGCAATACTATTTTTATAAACACAACTCAAACCAGTATGCTAATAGATTTTGGATAATATCTATCATTATCTTCTCCCAGTGGTAAAATTGATCAAAACTTTACTACATAAATAAAAAAAACATGAGTATAATACCTTTGAGCAATTTGCATTATTTCTGATCAGTGCTTTACATAAGCTGACATTGTTAAAAGTTAGGATTAAGACCAAGACTAAAAGACAACTGATCATTGATAGCAGAATAATAGATAACTGTGATTACTGATGCTTGGCAAAAATATGGCCAACTGCCCAATAATGTGATGATAAACAAATATTTGACCAGATTCCTATAGCTAGAATATATCATACTTCCTTATTTCAAATGAGCACACCTTAACATCTTTCATCTAAATATTATAAAAATTGAATGTTCGCACATTAGGTTCCTAAGAAAGTACAGGAGATCATAAACATCATCATCTACATATAGGATATACCAGGAGAGGAATGTACATCATCGTCCACCAAGTCAATCTCCATGCTCGTTAACTCCCCGGAAGATAAAACCACAGGTAAATCCACACTTTTCCCCACACGTACAGCATGGAGCTCTTCCACTATCTGCATCTAAATAGCAAAAGACCCACAGTAAAATATTTTGAATTATCTCCTCTGCAGATTAAAAAGGCTGGAAAGCTATTAATTCTAATTAATTCACCGAAGATGAAATGGTTTGTGGGGAAAAAATTACAAAAAATACGGAGGCCGCAAGATGAAAGAATACAGATTTATAAACAAAATGCAGGGTTTTAAAACTAGCTCTTCTCTTACTACTTCTGTAACCTTAGGCAAGCAAAGTATTTAACTTGGGTCTCCATTTGTTCACCTATGAAACAGGAATGTTAAATATCTATTTCCTGGTAGTAGTTTTGTGAGGACTGAAATAATGTGAAGTTCCCTGCACAAAACCTACTCCCTAGTAGCCCTTCAAAATAAGTTCATCCTCATCCCATGTTTTCACTTCAACGTACTCTGGGAGCCAACTATGTTTACATCTGGATGATGAACCTCTTCTTGCGATTTCTAAGACTGTTTATGAACCATCAAAAACTGAAATCTAGACTTTAAGACCCTTCTCACTTCAGGGAAGTAACTCCCTGATATATTTTGATGTGAAGGATTGTAAATATAATCTAGTTTTAGAGAAAGGGTGAGAAATCTTTCTTCTCTCAAGGAGTACCGACCCACAAGACAGAAAAATACAACTGACCATCACAAATAAGAAGTAATCAATATGGTTGTAAAGTCTTCTTCAAATAGGAAACTGCAACAAAGTGTTCCACGAATTTAATTTTAATATAGGACCAAGAAACATAAAATTCTATGCAATAATTTCATGAGAGTTAATCAGGAGATTCCAGCTAGGAAATGAAGGCAACAGGTTAAAAAAAAAAAAAATGCAGGCACTCTCATTTTCAATAATATTTTCATCTTATCGCTGATTAGAAAAATGAAGCCAACAAGTTAATATCACACTGCAGTTTGGCAAGCCTAGGTATAAGCATGCAAATGTGTGATAACATTAAATGAGAATTCATATAACTTGTGGACACAGGCTCCATGCTCTTTATTAAAACCAGTTTAGAGCTTATTAAAAACAAAGACATAAAGGTGATTAAGTAAATTAAGTATTTTCCCAACTAGTTTTTCATGACTTCACAAACTTACATATTAGGTAGAGATATCACTGTTATTTTCATATTATCAAGGTTTTCATAGCCGTTTTTTAATCTATAAATATAGGAACTGTTTGACTTAATTTCATTAAAATATTCAAAGTAAATAAGTATATCAGTAACCTCTTGATCTGTATCTTGAATACTTTCAAGGGACACTGAAGAACATGGAGGTTCAAAACTCTGAAATGAAAAATAATTTCATTAGTTAAGGATGAAGTATATACCTAGGGTAGGGTTTGCAACGTTGGCACTATTTACATGTGGTATCAGATAATTCTTTGTGTTAGGGGTTATTATGTGCATTATGCTGTTTAACAGTATCCCTTGCCTCTACCCACTAGATACCAGCAGCACCTCTCCCTCCCAATCTTGACAATCAAATATGTCTCTATCTACTGAACAGCCAAATGCCCCCCCAAGAGGCAAATTGTCCCTAGATAGAAACTTCCCCTAAAATAAAAAAGCCTCATTCTGTTAAGTCAGTGAAACAAGGGGCACCTGGGTGGCTCAGTCAGTTGAACGTCTGACTTCAGCTCAGGTCATCATCTTGTAGTCTTGAGTTTGAGCCCCACATCGGGCTCTGTGCTGACAGCTCAGAGCCTGGAGCCTGCTTTGGATTCTGTGTCTCCCTCTCTCTCTGCCCCTCCCCCACTCACACTCTGTCTCTGTCTCTCAAAAATAAATAAACGTTAAAAAAATCTTTTTTAGAAGAAAGGTTAAGTCAATGAAACAAGATAGAAATTGTTTAACATTTACTCCTTCACCTAAAAATACTTGTATTATAAGAGTAGAACTACATGCTACCCTGAGAAACAGAAAGAACCATGACCAAGGTAAACAAGCTGACCTTCAATGGTGGGAAATTTTCACCCAGGAGTAGCTGACCCACTTGTAAGAGTGACATGACAGGGGCGCCTGGCTGGCTCAGTCGGTGGAGCATGTGCCTCTTAATCTCGGGGTTGTGGATTTAAGCCTCACATTGGGTGTAGAGATTACTTAACATCTTCTTACAAAAATAAAAATAAAAGTAACATGACAAAACAAAGGGAACCTAAAGATTACGATATGGCTGAAGGAGAAAAGCTAAAAAATACCTAGTTGTCTTATACATGGGTAGAGCACCAGAGGTCTGTGTTTTAATTTTTGTCTTTCAACAGAAGTCAAAAATCTCTCCAATTTTCCACTGGCACTTTTGCTAAGCAGATGAGATTTACCTGACCCTATGTACAGGTAATAGGGAATTCAGCAAAAGCCACTGCTAAATTAAATCTTCTTCTAAGAATTCTGCAAAATAGCACCAAATTCACATGTATTTTACAGGCAGCTATATATGGTATAAATTACATATTCCCTTTAAACAAGTATATCATAGGTTGCTTTACTGGGAATTCAGCTTTCATCCTAAATTCCCAACGCCAGTCTTCACATGCTATAATACCATATACATCACACACATAGGCTCATTATAGCTTTACTGTGTCATGACTCTGGATTTTACAATCTCTTCTCCAATTGACTTTAAATCTCACCAGATCCTTAAGGTTCTCTTCCATTAGGAAGTGCCAAACAAGCCAGAGAATATTATCAGAATTTCCTACAACTCCTGATATTTAAAGTCCTGTTGTTCGTTTACATAGGTCACTACTACCCTTCACTCTCTTTGACCACAGGCCACTTCCAGTGACTTTAATAAATTTTCTATCACTTCTCCAAACCAAAAAGTTCAGGTCAATTGTTCCTGAAGACTTCTCCCTATTAAAAAAAGAAAGTCTCAGTGGGCATTTGTTTGCCTCCTCTTACCACACTTTATTAAATAAATGAACTGGGATACAGCCTTCCCTGGGGATGACAAAAAGGAGTATCAATAATGAGAGTAACAATGGCTTTATCTACTGGAGTGATTCTAAACTGAAAACCAGATTATACTGCTTCCCTGGTTATATTTCAGTGGCTCTCTACACCATCTAAGGCACACAAGGTAAAACAGAACAAATCTTTCCCATGGGATACAAAGTAGTCCATTGCCTGACCCTGGCTTCCTCTCCCACTCCCTCTCCTATATGCAGATTTTCTACACATCTCAACTGTAGTCATACTGAACAACTTAAGTCCCCATGTATGCTCTGCCATGGGACAATCTCATGACTTGGTACCATTACCACGCTGGCCCTCCACCCTGGGAGAACTCTTATTTCTTGCTCTACACACCCTTCACACCAAGCTCAAGAATCTCTACTCTGTCAGCCCTTCCTTAACTCACCCCCAAATTTATACTAACACCAGCCCAATTCTTAGGGCTCTAATGTTTATTTCACTGTATTGCAACTGTATTTGTCTACTAATCTGCCTCCTTGGGAAATTCTTGAGGGTAAAGATCATCTTATTCATCTCTAAATCCCTAGAAACTAGAAGTGTACCTGATACATAATAGGCAGCTTTAATTAATGTTTGATGAACTGTTGAATTGCTACCTCATAGACCTGTAGGAGGAGGATGCTATTTATAAAAGTGGCCTATAAAAAAATAAAAGTAAAAGTGGCCTATGAACTATAAATCTCTGGACCATTAGTTTTCAACGGTGAGGGGAGGGTGCAAATGAAGGGGTCTCTATCAAAGGGCTATAAAATATAAGAAACAAAAGAAGGTATTTTCTCTTTGGAAAGCATAATGGGATTACTCAATAACAGGATTACCAAATCCAGAAAATAATAATTATTTCCTTGTGAAGTACACTCATTATTTTAGGAAGATAATTATCTATTAAAGAATTTGTGAGAAAAACAACAAACATAACGTTAGGAAGATTAACTACTGTCAATAATATGCTAAGGAGAATATACTAAGATAAGAACAATATTTACTTGCTGCTCCTGTGTTTAAAGGACTTTAAGTCAGATTAGATTGCTATCAAAGGAACAGTTTATAAGGAGTTTTAATGCCAAGAACTGGAAAGTAATCATGCAAAAACTGCTTCTCCTACAACTTAATTAATATTCATACTAAGTACCTCTTTTGATTTATGTGGTAATTCTATTTAGAGACAAAAAGAGACTGTAAGGTGTACTGCTGGGGCTTTCTCGTACTGTTCCTTATGTGCATAGTACAGGGGGAACATCAAGCAATGACACCAAAGTGTTCACTGAACATCTTGCAACTTCAAATTCCTTTCTTACATTTTCTCTAGAGAACTGGTTGTAACCCAAGAAAACTGGAGCTTTCTTTTAAGAAAGCAATAAAAAGAACAAACTCAACTGTTTTCTTCTTTGGACTCTTTCAGTTTCACTGAACGAAAAGTACTCTCTCCAGCTCTTCCAGCCTCCCTAGTTATAATCCCTCTGTGTCTCCTAGGAAGTATCTTATAGTCTTCGTTCCTAAAAGCAGGTAGGCTCAACTACCCGTTTATAAGCAGTCTCTAAACATCAGGCTGTCAGAAGTTGTGAAATTCCAAAGTTCTTAAGTTCTCTTAAAGGTAAATAATTCTAGGGGTGTCTGGGTGGCTCAGTCGTTTAAGTGTCCGACTTCAGCTCGGGTCTGAATCTCACGGCTCCTGAGTTCGAGCCTAGCATCGGGCTCTGTGCTGACACCTCAGAGTCTGGAGCCTGCTTCAGAGTCTGGGTCTCTCTCTCTCTCTGCCCCTCCCTTGCCCCTCAAAAATAAACATTAAAAAAAGTTATAAAGATAAATAATTTTATTTGCCACAGGAACGAGGCTAGAGAGATTAGGTTCTCCAACTAGTCCACACGTGTTGATTTATTGCATAATTTAGAGGCAAAAGAGATGTGCCAAACTTTCCAGGCTGGATCTCTGTATACTAGTTCCGTTTGCTTGGAACATCCCTGCTTCTCCCATCCTACCCTACCTGGCTTCACCTGAATAACTCCTTTTCATTCTTTAGCTCTCAGTTTAAATGTGACCCTGTCCAGCAAACCTTTCTTAAGTAGCCCCTCTACAGTGTACAAGGCCATTATTCCCTGGCTGTGTATTCCCATGTTAAGTGATAAGTACTTATTAGACTTAAGATGATTGCTTGTGTGTCTCCTCACATGAAGGAGTCTCTGAAAACAGAGACTGTGATTGCAGTGCCTGGTAGTGGCACTCCAAAACGACTCGTTAAAGGAATAGCTCTTCAGAAGAGTAACCTGGATGTTCCACAGTAACCAGGGTTAGAGAAGAGCCTAAGAGACGGTCACAGTGCTTTTTTTGAAAGGACTCTCTGTAAGTGCTGCTTTCTACCTTTTCACAATTACCTTCTATTACCAAGTATCCTTGATACTTACTGGGATTATCTTCCTAAGGAGGTTGGAATTAAAAAGGTAAAATAAAGGAACCAACAAATATCTTCCTAAGGTGAATCCGCTCTCTGAGATCACTATTAATAATAGAAAAAACTCAAACCTGACTGTTATTAAAATTCTTTGCTACAACTGACATTCTCATTTTGCACCACCTTACCTGGATTGGGTTTTCACCAGAACCTGAATCATTACTTTCTCGATGCTCATGATGATATTTTCCTTTCCACTCATGTACAGCCTGTTTACACGTGGATTCTGAAAATAAACGTTCACTTTTGTGCCTAGTCAAATTTAATGAAGCTTGGGAACCTTTCAGTCTTTCTTTCTTCTCCTGCTTAGTCTTTGAATTGTTAGACTCTAAATTGAAGACATTCTCTTCTACAAGCTTCTGGAGAGTATCACGGGATTTTATTGGGATTTTGAAACTGATCTTCCTTCTTCTAGATTCAAGGGATTCCTTGATTATCTTGTCGGAATTACAATCCTGAGAAAAATGGATTCTCTTGCGTTTCCCCAAAACACATTTTTCAGAACTGTCTCTAAATTTCTTGTACCTTTCTTTCTTGAGTTCTTTCAACTTCTCCCCCTGAGTGAGTAAATGAGGCCATTGTTTTTCACTTGCTTGGCCTTCTGTTTTTGGTTTCACATCTTTGGCAATCTTAGGACCGCAAAAGTTTTTAATTCCATGGTCAGCCTTGCTCCTAACATTTGTCAATTTAATATCTTTAAAATTGTCATATTTAGTTAAATCTTTTTTAGTCCCATGTGAAGAAGGGCTCTGTGAGATAATTTGATTAGCATCGGAATATGATGCTTCCTGGAGTTTAACAGGCCCTTGAGGGGATAAAGAACTGATTTTTGGTCTCCTTCCTGGAGTGTCGGTTTCTACATTCAATCTGTAAAGCAGCACAGAAACCTAAGTTACATTACAGTTACACATGATTATATGTAATGTTGCACTGTATCTATCATTTTAGTTAGGGAAATGACAGAACTGGCTTGACACAAACATCATAAAAAATACATGACTACACTAAGAATGAAATGTAAAGAATTACTCTACAAATGGTGTTGGAATAACTGGTTTGCTATTTGGAAAAAAATCAAATTTATAGCTTCATATAATATCAGGCAATATGAATTCCTTACAGATTAAACACTTAAGTGCAAAATAATTACCATAATTGCTACACTTCATATTAATCCCTTAAAAGCCATATGGGAAAAAAAGGGAGTATTTATCCGATTTCTTAATAGAGAACTTCCTAAACTTCACAGCGGTGAGAAAAACTGCAAAAGGAAATAATAAACATAAATGACTATTTACAAGGCGACTGGCTGGCTCAGTTGGAAGAGCATATAACTCTTGATCTTGGGGTGGTGAGTTCGAGCCCCATGCTGGGTATAGAGCTTACTTAAATAAAACTTCTTAAAAAATGACTATTTACTTTAAAACTTTAACATACTGGAACACCTGAGTGGCTCATTCGGTTAAGCAGCCAACTTGGCTCAGGTCATGATCTCATGGTTTGTGAGTTAGAGACCTGTGTCAGGCTCTGTGCTGACAACTCAGAGCCTGGATCCTGCTTCAGATTCTATGCCTCCCTCTCTCTCTGCCTCTGCCCCACTCGTGCTCTGTCTCTCTCTCAAAAATAAACATTAAAAAATTTTTTTGTAATTAAAAAAAACCCTCTAGCATATTGAAAGATAATAAAAATTTTAAAACTGGGAAATGGTATTTGTTATATATGTGACAGCTTATCAACCTTAGTAAATAAAAAGCACATCAAAAAGTACTGACTCTAGAATAGGACATAAGCAGAAAATTACTGGTGAGAAAAAGGGAATGGCTAACAGACATTTGAGAAAAAAAGTTTAACTTCCCTACTAATCATAGACATGCTAATGATAATGACATACCATTGTCTTCTACCAAATTAGCAAAGATTTTAAAATAGCATTAAGTCTGGCAATGGGTTGAAAAATGGACTCTCTCATGGTAGAAATGCAAAATGATGTAACAGTTCCACAAAGGAATTTTTGACAATATAATTAAGAATTCTAAAAATGTTCATATTCTTTGACTTACTAGTAATTCTCATTTTAGAAATCTATACCAAGGTGAAAAAAATTAAAAATGGACTAAAAACTTTTCTAAAATCCAGGATTATTTATAATAGCAAAAGTAAGGTAGTAAATACTAAAATTTTAGAAATGACTAAGAAATATGCTATTATATTATGGCCATTTCAAATGATACTTATGAAAGTTTTCAATGATCTAACAAAACATATTGATATACTGATATATCATTCAGCAAAACATATTGATATAAACATATTGATATACCATATTGATATAACATTCAGCAAAAATCAAGCAGGGCACAAATCTGTATATATAATGTGGTCTCAACAATTTAAATAAGCATAATAAAAAGTCTTGAAAGAAATGTACTAAAATGTTACAAGTAGCAATAGCTAGAGGTGATATTTTCCTGCTTAATAAAAGTAGTATTACTTTGTAGTCAAAAAGAAAGGTGAAAAAAAATCAATGAAATACAATCTGTTAATTCATATCAATAAATCCTTGAGTCCATTCGAGTTGACTGTCTTGAAAGAAATGTACTAAAATGTTAGAAGTAGCAACAGCTAGAGGTGATATTTTCCTGCTTAATAAAAGTAGATACTACTTTGTAGTCAAAAAGAAAGGTGAAAAAAAATCAATGAAACACAATCTGTTAATTCATATCAGTAAATCCTTGAGTGTGTTCGAATTGCCTGTCACTGTGCTAGGCACTGGAGAGGCAGTGGAGGATACATCCACTGAGTCCTTACTCCCAATTAGCTTAGAGCCTGGCAGGGGAAAAAGAAATAGTAAATAGGTGACTTCTCAAATAATTCATTACAAAAGAGCAAACTATAAACATCTCGGAGTTTTTAATAGGAGTTTCACCTAGGTCTTCATCTGATTTTATCTTCTATCTCCTCCTACAAAAAGACTACACATCATTATTTACCTGTTAGTAAATAATGATAAAATTTTAATTTTAATTTTAATAGGACTTTGTTTGGCATCTACTGGTATACCCGGTTTAAGATGCTGGCTGTATTAAAGAAAAATCAGGAAAACAACAAACAAAACATAACTCAAGAATTTTAATGGGACCCTGTAGTTCTCTGAGCACTTTCACATTCCTTATTTGTTCTTTATAACACTGTACTGCATCTTTTGTAGCAATCTATGCACTATGGTCTACATGGTCATAATTAATGAAAACTGAATACAATACCTTTTAAAAGGCCAACAAAATTAAATCTTAAAAATCATCTCTTATCAGCTAGTTTTGCAAAATGCTATATACTGTGATAATGAGGTTTTATACTTGCAACCCCAAAATACTAAAGTTCTGAGCTCTTTTTAGATATAAGTTAGACATGGAGCAAATACTCTTCATTTTTTTAAAATACTTATTTTTTTATGACTGACTTAGTGTAAAATCAATTTTCAGCTGAAGTTGAAACACCATTCTTGATGAACTCTTGTGATATAAGAACAAATGTGAAATTCTGTCAAAACTATTATTACACTTGTGTTATGTAAAAGTTTAGTAGCCATTTTAAATTTGACATCCTACAGAAACAATTTCTCAACACTAGCAGCTGTTAGACTGCTCTGTTGGTTATCATGATTTACCTTCAGGATATTGAATTGTATACTTACTTTCAACTTAGCTCAATTGAAGAATAAATTACTTTTTGGCTAATTCTGCCAATAATGGGCACTGCTGGTGGCAATACTGCCCTCTATCTAATAGTAAACTGAGGTACAACTTCTCACCTCTTCAACTCCTGGACTTAAAAAGATTTGGTCAATATTGATGCTGCAACTTACCGGAGAAATCCCACAAACTGACAGTGCACTGCTCACAAAAATGCTTTCTGAAACTTTCAAAAGCAAACTTAAGATTGTTACCCTTGGTAATGTTTTCATTGCTGATACATCCATGTATACATCAACCATGGATCGAGAATTGTGGTAATGCAATGATGTTAAGTGGCTTTCAGGATGACAAAATTCTCTCTGTTTTTTCATCTGTACCTCAGCTTTCACTGAAGTCCCACCAATTTGGGGACCTTCCCTATAGGTGAATAGGGAGATTTTTACAGAAGATGCCATATATCATAAAGAAATACTTAGAATCTTGAGGCAAATAAGTTTGTTCACTTCTCCAATAAATAAATAACAGCAAATGAACCACTTTCTTTGCAGACAACCAATGGTTGTTAGAAGTTCTGCACTATTGATACTAATGTTTCCAAAGCACAGCTTTCTTTTGTCCAAGCAAACTTTTCAATATATAATAGCTTCTATCCCATATTGTTTAAACACATGATGAGACAGTTCTAAAATACCTACTGTGACATATAGTTTGTCTCTGACAAAAGAAAATTTCACATAAGTTACATCTAGAGTACTTATTAATATATGAGAATATTCAGATATTAACAATAAATCCAATATGCCACATATTACTGATGTTGTTACTCTCAGTAGATACGATGATAACCCACACAACATCATTGATCACACATGGATTCAGGAATGCAGAAATGTTGCAGTAGGCATTCAATTATTCAGCATTTCAAGAGCTAAAACCAAATAGCATATATTTTTTTTAACATTTACTCATTTTTGAGAGAGAGCATGTGCACCTATGGGAGACGGGCAGAGAGAGGAGACAGAGGCTCTGAAGCAGATTCTGCAATGACAGCAGAGAGCACCACAAACAGAGGGCTTGAACTCACGAACCACAAGATCATGACCTGACCTGAAATCAGATGCTCAACCGATTGAGTGACCCAGGCGTCCCCAAATTTTGAGTAAATACTAAAGCCAAGGTGAACTTCATTGCATCCTTGGAATACTTTGGATCCCACTCTCAAAATAATTCAACAATATTGCTTCTTCTTCCCCCTAAAGACAACGTGGACAAGGCTAAGGGGGTAGTATGTAAATTAGAAGTCTATTCATGCTCTTGTAACATAGATGTAAAATCAAGGGCTACAAAATGTGCCCTTAATGAGGCAAAAAGTAACCAGTGAAAAATCAAGCAGGGTTTTAGAATTAAAAAAAAAAAAAAAAAGAATACTCTATGATAAAAGGCATTAAAAATCCAGTTCAAAAAGTTTAGAAGGTGAGGGAGGAGCCAAGATGGTGGAACAGCATGGAAGTTTTTTGTGTGTCTCACGTCCATGAAATACAGCCAGACCAACAATAAACCATCCTGCATACCTAGAAAACTGATCTGAGGATTAACACAACAATCTTCACAAGCTGAACCACAGAATTCAGCAGGAATTCACCCCAAAAGAAAGAGTAGGAAGAAATGACACCCAGGGACTTAACCAACACAGATACAAGTAAGATGTCTGAACCAGAATTTAGAATCACGATAATAAGATTACTAGCTGGAGTCGAAAATAGATTAGAATCCCTTTCTGCAGAGATAAAAGAAGTAAAAGCTAGTCAGGATGAAATAAAAAATGCTATAACTGAGCTACAATCTTGAATGGATGCCACAGTAGCAAGGATGGGTGAAGCAGGACAGGGAATCAGTGCTCTAGAGGACAAACTTATGGAGAATAATGAAGCAGAAAAAAAGAGGGAGAGTAAGGCAAAAAAGCATGATTTAAGAATTAGAGAAATCAGTGACTCATTAAAAAGGAACAACATCAGAATCATAGGGGTCGCAGAAGAGGAAGAGACAGAAATATGGGTAGAAAGGTTATATGAGCAAGCCATAGCAGAAAACTTTCCTAACCTGGGGAAAGACACAGACATCAAAATCTAGGAAGCACAGAGGACTCCCATTAAATTCAACAAAAACCGACCATCAACAAGGCATATCAGAGTCAAATTCACAAAATACTCAAGCAAGGAGAGAATCATGAAAGCAGCAAGGGGAAGAAGGTCCTTAACCTACAAGGGAAGACAGATCAGGTTTGCAGCAGACCTATCCACAGAAACTTGGCAGGCAAGAGAGGAGTGGCAGAATATATTCAATGTGCTGAATCAGAAAAATATGCAGCCAAGAATTCTTTATCCAGCAAGGCTGCCATTCAAAACAAATGGAGAGATAAAAAGTTTCCCAGACACACAAAAATTAAGAGTTTGTGACCACTAAACCAGCCCTGCAAGAAATTTTAAGGGGCACTCTCTGAGGGGAGAAAAGATGAAAAAACAAACAAACAAACAAACAAAGACCAAAAGCAACAAAGACTAGAAAGGACCAGAGAACACCACTAGAAACTCCAACTCTACAAGCAACATAATGGCAATAAATTCATATCTTTCAGTACTCACTCTAAACATCAATGGACAAAACGCTCCAATCAAAAGACACAGGATAACAGAATGGATAAGATAACAAGATCCATCTATATGCTGTTTACAAGAGACCCACTTTAGACCTAAAGACACCTTCAGATTGAAAATAAGGGGATGGAGAAGCATCTATCATGCTAATGGTCCACAAAACAAAGCCAGAGTAGCCATACTTCTATCAGACAACCTAGACTTTAAAATAAAGACTGTATCAAGAGATGAAGAAGGGCATTACATCATAATTAAGGGGTCTATCCACCAAGAAGACTTCACAATTGTAAACATTTATGTGCCAAATGTGAGGGCACCCAAATATATAAATCAATTAATCACAAACATAAACTCATTGACAGTAATACCATAACAAGTAGGGGACTCCAAAACCCTACTCACAGCAATGGACAGATCATCTAATCAAAAAATCAACAAGGAAACAATGGCTTTGAATGACACACAGGACCAGGTGGACTTAACAGATATATTCAGAACATTTCATCCAAAAGCAGTGGAATATACATTCTTCTCCAGTGCACATGGAATGTTCTCCAGAATAGACCACATACTGGGACACAAATCAGCCCTCAACAAGTACAAAAAGATCGAGATCATACCGGGCATATTTTCAGCCCACAATGCTCTGAAACTCGAAATCAGCCACAAGAAAAAATGCGGAAAGGTAACAAATACTTGGAGACTAAAGAACATCCTGCTAAATAATGAATGGGCTAACCAAGAAGTTAAAGAGGAAATCAAAAAGTTCATGGAAGCCAATGAAAATGATAACACCACAACCCAAAATCTCTGGGATGCAGGAAAGGCGTTCATAAGAGGAAAGTATATAGCAATCCAGGCCTTCCTAAAGAAGGAAGAAAGATCTCAGATACACAACCTAACCTTATGCCTTAAAGAGCTGGAAAAAGAACAGCAAATAAAACCAAAACCAGCAAAAGACAGGACGTAATAAAGATTAGAGCAGAAATTAATGTTATTCAAACCAAAAAACAGTAGAACAGATCAATGAAACCAGAAGCCGGTTCTTTGAAAGAATTAACAAAATTGATAAACCACTAGCCACTTTGATCAAAAAGAAAAAGGAAAGGACCCAAATAAATAAAAATCAAGAATGAAAGAGGAGAGATCATAACCAACACAACAGAAATAAAAACAATAATAAGAGAATATTATGAGCAATTATACGCCAATGAAATGGGCAATCTGGAAGAAATGGAAAAATTCCTAGAAACATACACACTACCAAAACTGAAACAGGAAGAAATAGAAAGTTTGAACAGACCCATAACCAGCAAGGAAATTGAATTAGTAATCAAAAATCTCCCCCATCGCTTCTCGGCCTTTTGGCTAAGATCAAGTGTAAAAATCTCCCCAAAAACCAGAGTCCAGGGCTAGATGGCTTTCCAGGGGAATTCTACCAAACATTTAAGGAAGAGTTAATATCTATTCTCTTGAAGCTGTTCCAAAAAATAGAAATGGAAGGAAAACTTCTAAACTCTTTCTATGAAGCCAGCATTACCTTGATTCCAAAACCAGACAGAGACCCCACTAAAAAGGAGAACTATAGAGCAATTTCCATGATGAACATGGATGCAAAAATCCTCAACAAGATATTAGCCAACTGGATCCAACAATACATTAAAAAAATTATTCACCACGACCAAGTGGAATTTATACCTGGGATGCAGGGCTGGTTCAATATCTGCAAAACAATCAATGTGATTCATCACATCAATAAAAGAAAGGACAAGAACCATATGATCCTCTCAATAGATGCAGAGAAAA
This sequence comes from Panthera uncia, assembly GCF_023721935.1. NCBI lineage: Eukaryota > Metazoa > Chordata > Mammalia > Carnivora > Felidae > Panthera > Panthera uncia. Next base: position 22,601,702 of record NC_064813.1, read on the forward strand.
CATTTGACAAAACACAGCATCCTTTCTTGATAAAAACCCTCAAGAAAGTAGGGCTAGAACATACCTCAAGATCATAAAAGCCATATATGAAAGACCCAACGCTAATATCATCCTCAATGGGGAAAAACTGAGAGCTTTCCCCTTAAAGTCAGGAACAAGATAGGGATGTCCACTCTTGCCACTATTATTCAACATAGTATTGGAAGTCAGCCTCTGCAATCAGACAACACAAAGAAATAAAAGGCATCCAAATCAGCCAGGAGGAGGTCAAACTCACTCTTCGCAGATGACGTGATACGCTATATGGAAAACCCAAAAGATTCCACCAAAAAACTGCTAGAACTGATTCATGAATTCAGCAAAGTTGCAGGATATAAAATCAATGCACAGAAATCAGTTGCATTCCTATACACCAACAATGAAGCAACAGAAAGAGAAATCAAGGAATCGATCCCATTTACAATTGCACCAAAAACCATAAAATACCAAGGAAAAAATCTAGGCAAAGAGGTGAAAAATCTATACACTGAAAACTATAGAAAGCTTATGAAAGAAATTGAAGAAGACACAAAGAAATGGAAAAAGATTCCATGCTCCTGGATTAGAAGAACAAATATTGTTAAAATATCAATACTACCCAAAGCAACCTACATATTCAATGCAATCTCTATCAAAGTAACACCAGCATTCTTCACAGAGCTAGAACAAATAATCCTAAAATAATCCTAAAAAATCCAGAAAGACCCCGAATAGCCAAAGCAATCTTGAAAAAGAAAACGAAAGCAGGAGATAATCCCAGACTTCAAGCTATACCACAAAGCTGTAATCATCAAGACAGTACGGTACTGGAACAAAATCAGACATTCAGATGAATGGAACAGAATAGAGAACCCAGAAATGGACCCACAAACATATGGCCAACTAATTTTTGATAAAGCAGAAAAGAATATCCAATGGAATGAAGACAGTCTCTTCAGCAAGTGGTGTTGGGAAAACTGGACAGCGACATGCAGAAGAATGAACCTGGACCACTTTCTTATACACAAAATACACAAAAATAAACACAAAATGGATGAAAGACCTAAATGTAAGACAGGAAGCCATCAAAGTCCTCGAGGAGAAAGCAGGCAAAAACCTCTTTGATCTTGGCCACAGCAACTTCTTACTCAACATACCTCCGGAGGCAAGGGAAACAAAAGCAAAAATGAACTATTGGGACTTCATAAAAATAAAAAGCTTCTTCTGCACAGCGAAGGAAACAATCAGCAAAACTAAAAGGCAACTGACAGAATGGGAGAAGATAGTTGCAAACAGCATATCAGATGAAGGGTCAGTATCTAAAATCTATAAAGAACTTATCAAACACAACACCCCAAAAACAAATAATCCAGTGAAGAAATGGGCAAAAGACATGAATAGACACTTCTCCAAAGAAGACATCCAGATGGCCAACCAACACATGAAAACATGCTCCTCATCACTCATCATCAGGGAAATACAAATCAAAACCACAATGAGATACCACCTCACACCTGTCCAAATAGCTAACATTAACAACTCAGGCAACAACAGATGTTGGCGAGCATGCAGAGAAAGAGGATCTCTTTTGCACTGCTGGTGGTAATGCAAGCTGGTGCAGCCACTCTGGAAAACAGTATGGAGATTCTTCAAAAAATTAAAAATAGAACTACCCAATTGCACTACTAGGTATTTATCTAAGGGATACAGGTATGCTGTTTCAAAGGATCACGTGTACCCCAATGTTTATAGAAGCACTATCGACAATAGCCAAAGTATGGAAAGAGCCCAGATGTCCATAGATGGATGAATGGATAAAGAAGATACATACACACACATACATTTGATGGAGTATTACTCGGCAATCAAAAAGAATGAAATCTTGCCATTTGCAACTATGTGGATGGAACTAGAGGGTATTATGCTAAGTGAAATTGGTCAGCCAAAGAAAGACAAATATCATGTGACTTCATTCATATGAGGACTTTAAGACACAGAACAGATGAACATAAGGGAAGGGAAGCAAAAATAAGATAAAAACAGGGAGGGGGACAAAACATAAGAGACTCTTAAATATGGAGAACAAAGGGTTACTGGAGGGGAGAATGGGCTAAATTAAGGAATCTACTCCTGAAATCATTGTTGCACTGTGTGCTAACTAATTTGGATGTAAATTAAAAAAATAAAATTAAAAAATAAAAAATATTTTAAAAAATTTAGAAAGTAATAGTCAACGTAATGTGAAATTTATGACAGAATGTACTTCAACTGATAATAATATAAGAAGCAAAGTATCACAAAGAAAGGAGACAATAAAAAAAAAGCTGAAGAAAAGCTAGAGGCAAGTTGAATTTTCACGTTTTTAGCAAACATTGAGTTTGTGAAGCAGAAATTTTATGTATATACTTAATGCCATTTTATCATTTTCCCATAACTCCTTATTTTCAGAGAAACTATGATCTCATACACTTTCATTATGCATACTTTTATACTTATTTGTACCGTATTAGTGGCAAGAAATGCCTTCACCACAAAATTCTCTGAAATTTTTATCCAAAGAACACAGAAACTAAAGAAAAATAATCTCCACGGTTCCTACCATTTTTCCCCAAGCTATCTAGTTGTGGCCATATCCTCTTTAATTAACACAGTTTTGAAACCATACCAATTCAATATGTACCACATTCTCTTCAGAGGTAATATGTAATTCATCTTTAATTTATAACATTTCTAAACCAGCCACACAACTTCTTCTATCACTATATGTAACAAAGTCATGAAACTTCTAAGGGTGTGTCAAAATCAAATCACCTGAGATAAAAATTAGCATTTTACTTGAAAGGGTCATTTACTTGAAAGCACAGAATTGTGACAAGAGTTTTTATTTCACTCAACTTTTTATTAAATCTACACTAACATTAAGAAAATTCACTAATGAGGGGTTAGCGTCGGTCTCTTAGTTTCCACTCAGGTCATGATCTCACAGTTTCATGGGTTTGACCCCCACATCAGACTCTGCACTAGAAGCAAAGAGCCTGCTTGGGATTCTCTCTCTCCTCCTCTCTCTTTGTACCTTCCCAACTCATGCTATCTCTGTCTCTCTGAAATAAAATTTAAAAAAATTTTAAAAAAATTAAAAAATCATAACCTGTGATATAGCTAGAAATATTTATATGCAAATCAGTACTAATCAAAGTAAAAAAAATTTGCAAATCAAAATATTTACTCTCACAATTCTAAGGCCCAAAAAGTAAAAAATATCAATAAAAAGGGGGAATTTACCTTTTCACTTCTTGTCTTCTTTTTATATCACAGTACAGAATGTCTGTATGATCCGATTTCTGAAAGAAAAAAAAAAATGTATCATTTAGGAAATATAAATTGTGCACTTTTACCACAGTTACAGGGGAAAGAGACTGGGAGACAATATTTTTTTCCACACCTATGTGTTAGTGAATAGGATGACACAACAATTTATTTAATCCTTCCAATAAATCCTGTGAGATAGATAATATCATCATTCCCCTTTTACAGATAAAGTACCCAAGGCTCAAATACAGCAAAGTGTCTTTCTCAACATCACACAGCAAGTCAGCAGCAGAGCCAGGACCGAAACCAGCTGTGGCCACTATCTCTACTCCCCCACCCTGTCTCTCTATGTACTTGGGACACGGGGCCTCGGCACAAGGGAAGTAAGAGAGAAATAGGATATAGTCCCTGTCCTAAAGACTTTAAAGAATAGAGAGAAGTAGAAGCACATGCACGGATAACTTAACGAACGGACATACCTCAGTGTCAAAGCAGAAAAATGCACAATAAGTTGTAAAAGAATTCAAAACATCAATCACCAAGACTTGGAACATACTTAAGAAAAAAGATGGACAAAATATATGCTAACGACTGAATATAGATGGGATAAAGATGAATGAAGGAAAAACGTTTTCCCAGCTAAGAAAGCTTAGGCATTCTAAGAAGCTGCAGACGACTGGCGCACATTCAGCAGAGAGAAAATAAACCAACCTACCTAGAAACAGAAGGACTATTTTGAGGAAGAAAAAAGAGAACTGGAGAGTTAAGGTGTGACTGAATTTAAGAAGGTCCTAAATGACAGACTAAAAAGTGAGTGAAGATTTTTCAACAGAGGAGAAATATGATGAAACCTATGCTTTAAGGAGATTAGTACAGAAACAATCGATTCAAATAGCAGTGTCACTGTACAAAAACAAATTCTTAAAAACAGAATTCTACATTCACACAACTTTCACAACTACTTTCTCTCATTACCTGCAAACCTGTAGCTATCCCCACATACACCTACTTTCAACTTGAATGTAGTTAAGCACTTCACCAACCACCCCTGAGCTAGCTTAATGTGTTTCTAATTATTTATGTGACTCTGGACTTGGCTCTGTCGCTATAAACAATTTTGTGTCCCTGGACAAGTCACTTAACCTTCTGGATCTTAATTTCTGGATCTGAAAACACAAACACTACATATCTGCCATCGCTATCTCACAAGAATATTGTAAAGCCAAATACAATCATATATGGGACGAGACTTTTTAAAACTATCTTAATTTATATCCATGTTGTCTGATCCCACATGGTAGGTTCTATTTTTCTTCCTCAAAATAGTCCTTCTGTTTCTAGGTAGGTTGGTTTATTTTCTCTCTGCTGAATGCACTCGAGTCATCTATAGATTCTTAGAATGCCCACGCTTTCTTAGCCAAGAAAACCTTTTTTCTTTAACTCATTCATCTTTATTCCATCTATATTCAGTCGTTAGCATATATTTCGTCCACCTTTTTTTTCCTAAGTATGTTCCAAGTCTTGGTGATTGATGTTTTGAATTCTTTTACAACTTATTGTGCATTTTTCTGCTTTGACACTGAGGTATGTCCTTTCGTTAAGTTACCTGTGCATGTGCTTCTACTTCTCTCTATTCTTTAAAGTCTTTAGGACAGGGACTATATCCTATTTCTCTCTTTCTTCTCTTGTGCTGAGGCCCTGTATCCCCAGAAAGAAATGAAGGCCTTGATTAGTGCTTTTTGGTGAGAAGGAAGAAAAAAACCAAACACTGGTTTATTTTTTTCTATTGGCTATCATAAAGTATAAAGAAAATATGAGTAAAAAAGTCGTGGGGGAATTTATATCATAAACTTTCCAATTATACATTAAAACTTTAATATAAATAATGTTTAGAGTTAGTTATAGTATATGAACACTTACCAGTTTTCTCTTCTCTGATGAAACAGACCTTACACAGCAAGCTGAACTAGGAGAACTTGAAGCTTTTTTCTCTTTCTTATCCTAAGAATGCCAAGTGGAAAAAAGGAAAGAAAGACACAAAATATAGTGTAAGTGTTATTTAACCATTGTTATTATAAATTAATATTCTTTCTATATTAATAATAACCTTCAGGGGGGGGAAATGTTTAAAGGCACACATCCTTTGGTAAGAGGGAGGGAAATTCAGCCAGAAAGAAGGCAACTAGAAATCAGAGGATCTAGATGCTCTTGAATTAGAGATGAGATAGGATACAGGTGCTACAGCAGAAGACAGCTGATGGCTCAGATAAAGGTACGGGGAGGTGGCACTGCCATGGTGGAATTCAGTCTTTTATAAAGCAAAATCATACATCCAGTTATGTTTCAGTGGATCCAAAACTCAGCAGACCCGGGACAAACTCTGAGTACCTACCATGTACCAAAGCCATTCTAGACAGTGGGGACAGATTAATGAACAAAAGCCCCTGCCCTCATGGAGGTTAAAATTTAGTGCAGGAATTTACAAATAAACAAGTAATAGATTTAGTGTGGGATGATGCGATGGAAAACAATAAAACAGAGAAAGAAGGCAGGAAGGGCTGGAAGGTGGGGGTGCAGGTGGCTGCAAATTTAAACAGTAGTCAGAAAAAGGCCCCACTGATAAGCTGACATCTGACTGGAGACCTAAAGAAGTGAAGGAAAAAGCTGCATGAATATCTAGGGAAAGAGCTTTCAGTTCAAGGGCAAAGCCCCCGAGGCAGTAATGTGCCTGGCTTGTTGGAATAATAGCAAAAAAACACAAAATGGAGAAAGCAATGAGAGAATGAAAGGAGATGAGATGGGGAGAGCAGATTGCTTTGTTGGCCCCAGCTAGGACTTTAGCTGTTACTCTGGGGGAAATGGAAGACCACCAGAAAGTACAGAGCAGAGGAGTGACATGATCTGACTTACATCTTAATAGGATCATTCTGGCAGCTTGCTGAGAAGAGAACATGAGGAGGCAAAGGTGGCAGCAGGGAGATAAATACGAAAAGTACTGGGACAATCTGGAGAAGCAAGCTGATTGTCTGGATCAAGGTGACAGCAGAGGAGGTAGTCAGGCTCTAAATATATTATTAAGAGAAAGCTGATAGACTGGATGCAGGTAGAGGATGATGACCAGGACTTTGCCCCAAGCAACTGAAAGAATGGAATTGCAACTTACTAAATTGGAAAAACCGAAGCTGGGCATTTGAAAGGTTATAGTTTAAGAAGATGAGGAATCAACAGAGGACACTTCCAGGCAAGTCACCAGTGTGGAGGAAAATCAGGAGAATATGGTGTTTCAAAAGTTAAGTGAAGAAAATGTTTCAAGGAGAAAGTGTAATCAGCTATGTCAAATACTGCTGATGGTTCAAGTCAGATGAGGTCTGAAGAGCAACAAATGGATTTAGCAACATGGAAACCACTGCTGCTGGCTTTGATGAAAGCATATTTGGAGGAGTGATGGCAACAAAAAGTCTGATTCAAGGAGATTAAAAGAGAATAGGAGAATTGCAAACGGCATGCCAATTATCAGTGCCAAATAGAAGATACATAAATCAAAGATACCATAGTACTGTAAGGCCATACTCCAGGGTCCCCTTTCCAATTATCCCTATATCTGGGAGGTCAAATTAGTAATCAGACAGTTAGTAAGAAAGGAACAAACATCAAAAAGTGTAATGATCCTTAGTCTACTTTATCCAGGTGATGTAAAAGCCTTATGAACTAATCTGCTACCACAGAAATCACTTCTATAGTGAATATTCACCTTTGCTAGACTTTAGTCTCTCATCTTGGATGGTACTATAGCATACACATTGTCTAATTCTGATGATGCACTAAGCAGACTATTCAGAGAGTTTATAATAAAACTAATTGCAGGGTTTTCGTTTGTTTTGGTCACATAAATCATGTTTCAGTCTTGTTTCCCAGAGATAACATTTCACTCAATTAATTGGGACACCCTAAATTTCATCTGCTAAAATACTTCTAGTTTGCCTGGGTGGCTCAGTCGGTTAAGTGTCCAACTTTGGTTCAGGTCATGATCTCACATTTTGTGAGTTCGAGCCCTACATCGGGCTCTGTGCTGTCAGCGCAGAGCCTGCTTCAGATCTTCTGTCTCCCTCTCTCTGCCCCTCCCCCACTCATTCTCATTCTCTCTTTAAATAAATAAATAAACTTAAAAACAAAACAAAACTTCCAGGGAGCCTGGGTGGCTCAGTCAATTAAGCCTACAACTTCGGCTCAGGTCATGATCTCACATCTGTGAGTTCGAGCCCCATGTCGGGCTCTGTGCTCACAGGGCATAGCCTGGAGCCTGCTTCAGATTCTGTGTCTCCCTCTTTCTCTGTCCCTCTCCTGCTCTCTCTCTCTCTCTCAAAAATGAATAAACACTAAAAAAATTTTTTTTAAAGTACTTCCTAAGGTAATGTGTTGAGAGTCACAGAGAAAGGCACATGGTGAGCATGCCGTCCCTACCTTTAGCCTCCCCCGCACAGGGTAGCCTATTCTGACTGATGAGCATATAATCTTATCCAGTGCTGAGTAAATGAAGAAGGAGACACACAATAAAGGTATAATGGTGAGTTATTTCTATGTAAAGGAGGGCCTAGAACTCAAGTCAGGAATGACTAGGCAAATTACATACCTCTCTAAGCCTCAGTTTTGGCATTTGTATAATTGGGATAATAAAGTACCTACTTCACAGAGTTGTGAGGAATAAATAAAATAATGCAAGAATGGGTGAAAAAAAAGGATGGGAAAAACAAATTACTTCTGTGTCAGAAGGGCAAAACAAAATATTTACATAGCTCATTTTAAAACTGAGGTATTTTTTTCTTAACACAAAAGTGAACTGCAAAAAAAGGTATCTTTGGGTCAGTAAAGCAAAATTCTTACTTCTAGGTCAAAGTTGGGTGATGCGGTGCTGCCTTTTCTCCGAGACTTCTCTTTTTTTCCACAAGATTCTTTGTTGGACATTTTGAAAAGCTAAAATAAACATTAAAAACACATTACGTGCGTGTGTGTGTGCGTGTGTTTTACCACCACCACCATAAAATACATTAGAAATTCGTCTTCTTTCAGTTATACAAAGACTGGAGTTTTACAAAATGATTTCCATTTTCTAACCATTCCCAAGACAACAGAATTCTCTCATTGTTCCACTTTATTTCACTTACAGTTTCCCTCATAATGATCTCTTCCTCTACTTCAGTTTCATCTATCACCTTTTTTGGAATGACTCTCAAAACTGTGCCTGTAGCCCTGATTTCTCTCCCAAGCTTCAGATCACCATTTTCCAACTGCCTGCAGAACTGCTGTATTTTGCCTTACCTACACCTCAAAACCAGTTAGTCCTAAGTCTTTACTCTCCTGACACACCCTCTACACTCAACTCAGTGTGCACCAGAAGCTTCCAGTGCTGGAATAGAAAGCCTAGGGGTTGGAAATATCATCAGATCTGTTGGAACGGGAAGATAGACAGGAGTCTAGAAGCAAAGCCCAAAGGAGAGTTTATTGCTGACAGTGACACATATGGGGACTCTGAACATAAGAAAAGCTTTAGAAACCAAACAATTGCAATTACTCATGGTCAATCATGACCACAGTAAGTGAAGTTATATAAAATAATGCAAGTATACTAAATCAAACTTTTAGAATGCTTTGATGAATGTAGAGAGAAAGAAGGAAAATGCTGATAGCTAACAGAAATGCTAACAGTAAAAATTAACAAAAGCATATTCAACATAGATTTCCAAGCACTGATCCTAAATCGCCCAGAAATTTTGCTTTGTAAGATAATGTATGGCAATAACTGAATTCACAGTTGTGCTTCCAGATGAGAGTAATAATCTCCTTTTTCCTTCTCTTACTCCAAGGATTCTATTCCATGTTGGGGAAAGGTATAATAAAAAAACAGTAACTTCCATGAAATGAATTGCTTCAAGACAATGGACTACTTATAATGCTACCTTTTACAATTTAAACTGACCCAAGTTAGTCTTATGTCACTGCTTTGAATACAAAAATAAGCCCAATTAAAAAAAAATCACTGAAGATAATGGACTATCCAAGCAAAAACACCTACAAGTTTACCATGACACATGTTTCATATTTATAATGGTGTGAAAGTCATGTTGGTTTTATGAAAAAATATAAGCTCAAAAAGGGGAGACTTCCTGTGCTGGCCAGCCTCCAAAGTGGCTCCTGATGATCTCTGCTGCCTGGTAATTACACTGTTAGGTAGTCCTCTCACAATAAATAGGGCTGACCTGTGTCACCAATAGGAATTGCTATATGGCATACGTGGCTAAGTTATATAAGACACTGTGGGTTCTGTCTTTCTCTTACCCTAGGGAAAGCCAGCTACCATACCATGATGACTTTTAAGTAGCTCATTGAGGCCCACCAGTGAAGAACTGAGACCTCTTGCCAAAAAAGAACCAATTGCCAAGCATGTGAGTGAGCCAGCTTTGAGGCTAATCCTGAAGCCCTAATCAAGCCTTTGAGTGGCAGCATCCCTGGCTGATATTTTCACTGCAACCTCATGAGACTCAGAACCAGGTACCCCAGAAAGCCACTTCTTAATTTCTGACACACAGAAACTGTGAGGTAATAAATACTTGTTGTTTTAAACCACTAAGTTTTAGGATAACTTAGGCAGCAATAGATGAGTAATACGCTCAATATAATTCTTCAACTTTTAAGATTCTTTTTTTAAGCTGTCTCAAGAGCACAGACCACACTTAAAAGTTCTTATTGAAATTCCCAGAGTCCACACACTAAAATCTAACCCTTTCCATCTTCTGGTTTCCAGCTGATATACTGAATCAAGCTTTCAATTAGCCATCTAGCCTTTTAGAAATTAAAAAAAAAACAACAACAACAATGTTTGGATGATGCACAAATATAATTAGCCACTACTTATTCCTATAAGATATAACTTTAACAGTCAATCCATGGGTTCAACTGTTTCCATTAAACTGGGGAGGAGGGGAAAAAAAAAAAAAAAAACCCTCCAGATACACTTCCTAACCACTGGGCGGGCTGGGGGGGTTCGGAATGTGGCAACTAAATTCCTATTACACTCTTAAAGTGCTAAATAATCACACTTGCTCTCACCTGGGCTCTGAAACAAGTAGGAAATAAGGAGACCAATGAGATAAGTAGGCATTTAGTATCAGATTTATTAACTAAGAAAACCGAACTGGAAGTGTGTAAGTGTGAAACTAAAGGGGGCTTCCTTCTCCTCCCCTGCTGCCTATAACATTCGGACCAGTCCCAGGAGGAGCAGCCAGAAAACTCCAGCTTTCCTCTGCCTGCCCCAGGGGTTCTGAATGAGTGAGGCTTAGGCTCAAGCAGGCCAGAGCGTAAGACAAGTACTGGGGCCAGGGGACTCACTGGGCAAATGCTGTGGGGAATCTGAATCGCATCAATCAAGTGACCTAAAACTCAACACACTCACAGCTCTGGTTATTAAGTCTAAATACAAGCGTAGGGCGCGCGCGCGCACACACACACACACACACACACACACACAACTTCCCTACCCACAGGACTCTTACAACCACAGGGCAGTGCTGATAATAGGAATCTGAGGTTAAAGCAAAATAAAGACAAAAGGAGAAGTGTTCAGGTTACGGTGTGGATGAGGGTGCGACAGGAAGCGCAGACCCTAACTCTAAGTCAACCAGACTGGCAGGCAAGCTAGTCAGCAGCTCGTAAACCGCCGCGGCCCACGGGCTCCGCAGAAACAAACCAGACCTTTGCTCTGAGCGAGGAGCAGCTCGAGAGGCTGACCCGAGCCAGAACCACACCCTTCACTGAGCTGGCTCATTCCCCGGATCCGCCCACAGAGTCACCCCGCCCAGGCTCAAGGGGCCCCGGAATCCTCCGACCAGCTGGCCATCCGCTAGGGTACCCGTGTGAGAGAAGTGGGAACTTGCCCAGCCAAACGTCAATTTGCGCCCCAGTTACCTTACTCGCGCCCACGAAGGTGGCAACTCCAGAGGCCCAGGACGTCCCCTGGTCCCGATGCCCGCTGGGAAATGTAGTTCTGCACTCGAACCAAGACTTTTCTACTCGAACGCTCCGAGCGTTTGTTTAGTTTCGCGTTTACTTCCTCCAAGGACTTGGAACTCGGGCTCCGCCCCAGGTGGCGCGCTGCACCCTGGGTATTGTAGTCTTGGTTGGCTTCCGTGGTTGACGGCTAGAACGGAGACGCACCGCGGAAGCGGAACTCTGTTACCTCATTGGATGCCGCCCCGATACGTTACTGCGCAGGCTGTGGTGGCGTCGTAACGCCTCGGGGAAAGGGAAGCGGACGGCACCGCGAACTGCTGCCTCTGGCTTTTTATTTTTCTGCTGACAGGATTTGGTCACTGGTTCTTCATCTTTTGTCTGTTGCACGCATCCAGCCCTCCCCATTTGCTTTCCCACTCCTTGGATCCAGCCCTCTGGGCTTTCACGCCAGTTCTCTCACCCCGCCGTGAGCCCCTCCTGGTCCCCGGGCGGGCCTGGCACGGAGGCGGTAACTATGGAGAATATGGCGGAGGAGGAGCTGCTACCCCAGGAGAAGGAGGAGGTGGAGGTGGCCCAGGTCCAGGTCCCGACCCCAGCTCCGGCCCCGGATTCGGCCCCGGCCCCGGACTCGGCTCCGACTCCGGCCTCGGCTCCAGCCCCAGCCCCTGCCCTGGCCCAGGCTCCGGCCCTGTCCCCGTCCCTAGCCTCTGCCCCTGACGAGGCTGAAAGCAGTAAGTGCAGGAGGCCCAGATCTTTCTGCCGCAAGAGAAGCGAGAAAGTGCGCCTTGCTGGGGAGTAGGGGAGGCCCTTCACTGGGATGGTTTTTATGGGGAAAGGCAGGTTTAGGGATGTGGGGGGAGGAAGGAGGGACCCGTGTAGTGGGTGAAGCGGGTACAGAATGGGAGAAGGCATCTCCAAAAACCTCGAGGACATCATGGTAGAGGATTTGTGGAGGCCAGGGGTGCTGCAGATAGAAGGAAATGATGAGGTTGAAGGCTTTTTCGTTAAAGGGGGTCTTTTCTGATAGGAAAATAGGAAGTTACACCTAATTTGGTAGTTTCCCTCTCAGCCCCGTCTGCCATGGTTCACGAAGTCCTTCGAAAAGTGACATGGTAACCGAGGCAACCTGTTTACTGTAGTAGATCCCAGCTGCCAAATTTAGAAACCATTGCTGTCAAGTAGCTTTTATGCTTGACACGCACAAATAGATGAGTTTTTATTATTTAATTTTCTTCAGCACCTTGCTTCCAAAAAGAATTTGAGGCTGATAAGTAGTTTAAGAAAGGGTCGACTAAATTACAGATGTCTTCCCTCAGACATAAATGCCAGATGAGTTTTGTACTCCAGTTCCATCAGACGTCGACTGTTGAAAATTATTAGCCCATTATTACTGTGCTTCTGTATGTGCGAGCATGTTTTGTAAGTGGTGATTTAGGGGACCGTAAGGAGTAACACTCGATCTTATGAATGTTTTAAATGTAAAGTCTAAGGGTTTTGTTTTGTTTTGTTTTGTGGGCCATAAATTGACCCTTAATGCTCTATCTGAATTATAACAAAATGATTTAAGTTAATTCATTTTCTTTCCTACCTCTAGGCCAGTTGTGAATTTAATATTTATAAAACACTTGGATAGTTATAGTTTAATAGAGTTGTGCAATTTTAAAGCCATATATAAATTGTTATAGTAGATTAAATAAAGAGTAGAGCTGATCACAGCAAAGACAAAGACAGCGTGCCTCTGGTAGGCCCCTCCTCCTCATACTAAATCAGAACTGGAAGGAGTTGCTTCTTCACCCACAACTACAGCTGGGGGTTGGGGGTGGTACATTCTCCTGAGTAAGTAGCCTCCCTTCCTCCCCTCCAGGTTGGATTTGTTTATATTAATCAGAATTGGTTCAGCAGCTTTAGGGAATGCATGCTTCTTCAACTCCCCACCAGCAACAATATTTTAAACATAGTTTGGGAAGATATATATTCTAGAATTTACAAGTATGTCATTTGAGGAATGTATGATGTTTGAGAAACCTGAAAATGGATTACAGGGACAAATATATAATGATTTAGAAATCTGAAATGCATTGGAAATACATATTAATCTCACTTTAAAAATTATTTTTATACGGTCTAGTTAGTCCTTTGAAATCAGTCTTAAGTAGGCAGGATGAAGATGACACATCTGAAATAGAATTGAAAAATGAGGAAAAAGTAACAAGTTGTAAAAGAACCTCCTAGCGTTTTGGATTCATCTGTTTAACAGGAGGTTTGCCTATTGACTTCTGGATTATTAGTGTATTAGAAAAAGTTTGAGTGATTTAACTACAGATTGTCTGATATCTACTATTTTGAACCAGAAAGTAATTTTAGGCATATCATGAATCTTTAGACAGATCTTTGAGAGTTCTCTCTCATAGTGGACCACAGAATTTTCATTGTTCTCTTCTAACTTATCAGGTCCTTTTCTCTTATTTTATACTACTTAGAAAGATTTCAGAAAGCATATCTTTACATAGTACTGTATATCTTGTTTCACATACACAGATATTTGAACTTTGGAAGCCAAAAGCCTTTATGACTACAAATGAAATGGATTGGTTTATACACATGGATTCATTGACTGAATCTTACTGTCTCATCTAACAAAAGATTTTGCTCAAATGGGAAAAAAATTTTGCCTATTTATAGAAATTTTCTCTTCATAAAGTCACTTGAACAGTACCTAGTGTAATAAGTTAACCACTAACATATGTTGCTCTTTTTCTCTTTTAAAAATGAAGTAAAAATTTGTCTTTTAATAAATTTGAGTAGGAATATCTGATGGTGCTGAATTGAATTCCAAAATTACTGACTTTAGTATGCTACTTCATCTAAAATTGACTAATGATTTTTAAAAAAATATTTAACAAACTGTAGTGCCTGCTGTGTGCAAGATATTGTATTAGGCACATAGCCATTACAAAACTGAGTAAGGCATAGCCCCTGCCTTCTTACTGATTATTTGTGGAGGAGACAAATAAGGGCACAAATTATACTGAATAGTCCATACAAAAAAAAGTAAAGTAAAGATGTGTGAGTGAAGCTTGGAGAGGAATAGGCAGGAAGGTAGCAATGACAAGAACAGAATTTAAAAGGCTTAAGGTTCTAAATTGTATAACCTAATTGTATAATGACTACTAGCGAGTCCTACGGTTTGCCGTTTTCTGTCTAGTTAGGGATTTTTCCTGTCAATTTTCATCTCCTAGTCTTGTATTTGTATTTTCAAGCTCCCACTTAGTAAATATTACTTTCCTTGGAGATATGTATATTCAAGTCTCTCTATCCTTAAAAAAAAAAAAAAAAAGAAAAGAAAAAGCAAACTACAGTCCCATCTATCTCCTTTTTTATACTGCCACCTTTTTTGAAAGAAATAATCTATATGATTTTCTATATTTTGTGTTTTTTTTCTAATTCCATTGTATTCCAGAACACCTCACTGAACCTTTTTTGTAAAGGTCACTGGAGACCTGCTAATACTAAATCCAGTGGTCTTTTATTGATCTATGCAACTATTTGTGATACTTAGTGTTGAACATTTGTCTTTTACATTCTCTTTTCTCTTGGCTTCTATCTTATCTTGATTCTCCTTATCATTTATTCTTTTTGAATCTACCCTCCTGATTGTTTTTCCTTAGTGTCTCTTATGTTACCTGCATCTCTCCATACCTCATTTCCAAATTGCATCTATTTATACTAATCAGCAGAGGGTTCACAGCAGCTTTGGGTAATAATCTTGGGTAAGATTTATTCATATATTCCAAAGTTTACAAGTATGACATTTGAAGAATGTATGTTTGAGAAACCTAAAAATGTGTTACTGGGGCTGGACTTTGCCCTTTTTCTTCTCTTTTTTCACAATGTTTTTTTCCTTGGGCTTTCTTAAGCTCCTAGTTTCACCTTACGCGTATTTATGATTTATATCCCTCTTGAGCTCCAAAAACAGTTCAACTGCATAAACTAAACTTGAATATGAATACTGGTATTATCTCAAACACACTGTGTCAAAAACTAAATTCCCTTTTCTCCTTTCCTTTTCTACCCAAAATATTTTCCTCTTCCTTCATTGGTTAATGGTACCATTATTTTCAACTATATGAACTTGAAATCTTTTTAGAATCATTCTTGAACTTACTTTTCATTCACAGTTATTTCTCAAATCCAAAGTTCTCTGGTTTTTTTTTTTTTAACCATCTATTCTGTACCTTTCCATTGCTAATTTCTCACTTCAGTTACTGTCTTAGGTTCTACACCCAGAGATAACCTCCTTAAATGCATTCAGATCATATCATTCACTTCCTCAAAATCATGCAGACTTCACAATTACCTGAAGATGAAAGTCCAGCCTAGCTTTCATAGAATTTATGTCTTCCATCATCTTTATACATTTTTGACTGCTTGTTCTCCTACCAACCCCATTCTCCAAACATACTACATTCAAGCCAGGGGCGGGATAGAGGTAGCTGTATTTTTTTTCTTTTTTTTCACATCCTGTGCCTTTGTCGATGAGGTTACTTCAGTTTATAAGGGCAGCCACCAAATCTCTGCTTATTGAAATTCTATTCATACCTTACATCTCAGTCAAATGCCACTTCTTCAGTGAAGACATTCCCAGAGGCAGTCATTGGAATTAATTCCCCCTTCCTATGTATGCCCACATCATAGTACCTTTACCTCAGTATTCATTTCATTCTGCCTTGTGTTATAGTTGGTTAACATATTAATATCACTTCCACCTGGTTGAAATTTTCTTTATAAAGATAGGGGAGATGGCTTATGTTTCTTCATTTTGTTCAGAGTAAAAACATTTTTTGTAGAATTATATTGAATAATTAAAGTTTAAAGGTGTAAAGTTACACAGTGGCATTTTTTTACCCAACTTTTTGCAATCTGAGGCACGCTTGTCATAAGCTGAGTTGCAGCAGTATTCCCCATCTAGGCACCAGGACGCCATGCTACAGGAAATACAAGTGTCGGAGTCTGTTGACGTGATCAAATAACTGGAATTCAGATTGTTAAAACATAATCTTCTAACTCTTAAAATTTCCTTTCAGAGAGACACATCTCAATTCAAAGGCAGCTTGCTGATCTAGAGAAGTTAGCTTTCGTAACTGAAGGGGATTTTGACTCTGCCAGTTCGTTGAACTCAGATAATCTTGATGCAGGTACTTCCATATTTGGAGGGGTTTGTCTCCCTTAATTTCTAACAGTGTTTCATCTTTCAACTCATGAAAAATTGCTGAAAATAGACTTGTTTATTGCCATTGAACTAGAGCAGTAATAAATAAAATGTTTTCATTCAGGAAATTGGTAGCCTTCTACATGCACAGGTGTTACAGGAATAAGTTGTTCATTGCTCCTCGAGGAAATTATAATTTCATGATATATAAGTGCTGTCCATTCTATAAGTTAGGAATCGCATTTGGCTATGAGTAACGGAAATCCCAAGAAACCGTGCCTTACATAATAGAAAGGCTTATATTATGTCATGTAAAAGAAGTCCCACGGTGGGGAATTTTTAGGGCTGGTGCAAGAGTTCCTCATTGCTGTCACTGCCTCAAGCTCCTCTCTTTCTGCTTCGCCATCCTTAGTGCTTGAATTCTGTCCTCAGTATCACTTCATGGGTTTTTGAAGTAGGCATAACATATGGAAAAATTAATTTTGCCTATACCTGCAGTGTGCTATATGGATTTAAAAAATAAGTCGCTGATGATTTCTGTATATTTTTATTGCTTTAAACCTGGATTTGAGATTTTAGTTTTTTTGTCCCTATCAAAGTTTATATTTGAGATCTGTTACATCTCTAATTAAATAAGACTTGTATTTTTTATGATCCATATCTTTTCATTAATAAAGAAGGAAGACTTTAACAAATTCTCAAATAGGATACAGCAGGTTCTAACTATGCTCCCTGTCCCAGAATAGCAGTTATTTTGGATCCCATGTACTCCTTCCACTCCTCCCGCTTTTCTGATTCCACCTGTTAACTGTTTTTGTTGCTGCCCAGAGTAGAATGCCACAGCAGGTGCTTATGCTTCCTGCCCAGCTCCTACCTCTCTGGGAGTGTGACAAGTGCTGCCCCTGATTCTCTCCCTGGCAGGCATTTTGGCTGGAGGGATATCATGTAGTTCATCACTTTCTCATTCTCTCTGTTCCCGAGGGCAACAAGGATATCAGCCACAGACAGGAGAGTTTTAGGGTAAAAAATCAATCACTGACCATGTGCTAATACAGTTATTGTTAACTACCTGGTGAGGCAGAGATGACTTCTCCCTAACGTTAACATAGACATTATCTAAGAAGTGTGTGTGTGTTGTGTGGAGGGAGTCCCCTATGACTTCTTTTGTAGCTAAGTCAACGAATTAGTAACTAGTATATTCTGTGCTTTATTGGTTTTCTGTTTTGTTTTGTTTTGTTTGTTTTTTGTTTTTTTTTGGCCAGGAAACAAACAGTCTTGTCCATTGTGCCCTAAGGAAAAATTCAGAGCTTGTAATAGCCATAAGCTTCGTCGTCACCTTCAAAATTTACACTGGAAAGTCTCGGTTGAATTTGAAGGTTAGTAGTTTTATGCTTGCTAAACATAAATGAAATTCAAGATTCAGTACCAGTTTTGGAATTTTATTGTGAACATAATCAAATATTTTCCATTTAAAATTTCTGAGGGATTTAATGACCCTCTTTTAATGTGTTTATTAATAAAAGGCCATGTAGCTCTCTGGCAACAAGATGTATGTTGCAAGTGTAGCTTAGTTTAGCAAACATTTATTAAGCATCTGTTCTACACTGGGTACTTTGCTTGGCCCTGGGGGGGTCCCCATAACTTGTTGAACGACTACCATTTGACACATTCTTTTGAAGGTATAATGATTGTAAAACGAAATAAAATATGTAAGTATTGGAAAAGAGGAGACAATATCTTTTTTCTGCTGAATGCTTGAAAAAACTAGAGTTAGAGTATGTAGAATAGTAGTGGGATATAAGATAAATATTTGAAATCATTGCCTTTCTCTACTCTAGATAAATGGAAATTGGGAAAAAGATACCAATTGTGATAATGACAAAAATGACATAATTTGGGGGACTAAATTTAACAAGAGGGCTCATATAAAGAATAAAGTTGAAGGACAAAAAAATGAGATCTTAAGGGTGCCTGGGTGGCTCAGTTGGTTAAGTGTCTGGCTCTGGTTTTGGCTCAGGTCATGATCTCACAGTTCGTTGATTTGAGCCCCACATCAGGCTCTGCACTGACAGTGCTGAGTCTGCTTGGGATTCTCTCTCTCTCTGCCCCCCCCCCTTGTTCTGTAAAATAAATAAACATTTTTAAAAATTGAGGTTTTATCAAGTTAAAAGATTTCCTAGATATAATGAATTATTATTAGATTTTGGAGTGAATTATGTGAATTATACCATTTTTGGAAAGAGATCTGGCAACATTTTTAAAATTTAAAATGTATATATCTCCCAGGCACTCCCTCCTTTGGGAGTAAAAGAATCAATAGGCAAGAATAGATATACAAGAATATTTATTGCAGCTTGTACTTAGTGACAAAAACTTGAAACTAAAATAAAAGGAATGGTTGAATACATTATGGTACATAAGTGCCATGACATATTATGCAGGCATTGTAAAGAGTATGTGTTAGATGAGTACTAGCTTACTTGGAAGGATTTCCATGATAAACTGCAATTGAATACAATATATATGGAAGATTTTATGATACTACATTTGGATAAAAACCAAAAATACCCCCCCCAAAGCCCTAAATATCAGTCTTAAGCATTTGTATATTTACATTTGAATATGATTTTGTGAGTATAGGTGTTATTAAGTGTGGTTATCTGGAGTTTGAACCAAACCGGATGAAATAGCCAGTATGAGACACCCAGAAAAGAAGCCAGAACTATTTTCTTAGTGGTACTGGTACAAGGTTCTCACTGGTTCCTGAGGGAAGAAGGAATTAGAGACTTAATTCAGAAGCCATCCTGTCTTTTATGTTTAATTATACATAAGAATGTGTAGTAAATCATGTTGACTTTTTATGAAAAAAGAGAAATGTCTCATTTTAATTAAAAAGGTCTCTTTTGTATTCTTTATTTAAGCCGTTGTTTAACCATTAGGTTTAGTCTTCCTCCTTCAAGTTATTCTGGTAAATGGCTCATGGTATTTCTTTACTCTCTTAAGTACATTAAGTTGGGTTTTTTCACATGGTGATCTGGTAGATGGCGAGTGTCATAGTTTTTGTCCTAGCAAGCAGGTCTCAAAGTAGTTGACAAATATGTTTAAGGTAGAAGCATCAAGACCTCTCAAAGGGATAGAAGTGAGATGTGAGGGAGAAAAAAGCCAAGAATGGCGGTGGTCCAGAGCCGGCTCTGGTGGTCCAGAGCCGATGGCCAAGAAAGAATTCTTGAAGACGTCTTTGGTATAAAAAGGTGATTTTATTAAAGCATGAGGACAGGACATGTGGGCAGGAAGAGCTGTACTATAAGTGTGGGGGGTAACTAGTTTACGGAGGGGGTGGGGGAGATAGAATCGGGGAATTTCCAAAGAGACTTTCACATGCTAAAGGCTTATCGGAGGCCTAGCTGTAGTTAAGCTGAAGTTGTTTTTCCCTCCAGCAAGACATTAAGACTGTAGAGAGTTCCTATACTCTGGTTTATTGATGGGATTGCCTTTTTCTAGTAAACTGGTGGAGACTTAATCAGTTTGACCATTTGTTTTTTGGGTAGCCAGGAGTGTCCAAGGAATATCATACAGGTGTGGGGGGGGGGGATGGGGGGAGGTGCTTTTAGCCTCACTTTGCCCTCAGCTCTCCCCATCCTCCCTCATCATTAGGACCAGGTACTGGGGAAGAAGGCCAAGACCTCAGATTTAGGCATGCAAAGGTTTAGATGCATCTACTGGAGATGTCAGTAGCTTGTCCAGATATGAATCTCGGGTTTGGGGGAAAGGTCTGGGCTAGAGATACAAGTTTGGGAATTGTCAGACTACAAATAGTATTTAAAGCTATATGACTGGATGGGATAACCATAGGAGTACATATCAGTGGAAAAAAAGAAGTTGCTGAGTCCTGAAATACCTCCGTATGTACAAGTAAGAGAAACAATTAGATATAAGGAATGAGAAGAAAGGAGTTGGAGATCACTTAAAGTTAGGAGAAACTGGAAGGCATTATCATTCATTTAAAAAGTGGAAAAGAGACCTGGTTCAAGGGGAAATGATATATTTATAGTCCATGACAGTAGATTTTGAAATGCTGACCTGATAACCCAGGCATACATCCTCAATAGGCAGTTAGAAATAGAGATCTGGCCTTCAGTAAGGAGTTAGTAACTACAGCTAGAATTTGGAATTCCTTCCCCCAGTGGAGATAGTTGCAGTCATAAAAGGCATTAAAATTACCAAGGAAACGAGGGAAAACAGTCATGTAGCAGAGCAAGCCTACAGAAAGTCTACGTTTTAGAGTATAACAGAGGGAAGAGGAGCTGTGAAGAAGATTCAGAAAGGTGGGAGAGAACTAAGTGCCGTATCATCAATGGAAGAAGAGGCTATGTAATGGCAAATGTAGCATGAGGCAAAGAAGATGAAGCTTAAGAAAAGTCAACATGACAGAGAATAGATGAGAAAATTGAGTCCCAAAGAAGCTAACTAACCAAGACAATGCACGGTCTTGGCAGAACCAGAATTCAAACCTGGATCTCATATATTTGCTTTTATGCTATATCTTATGTAACAAATATCTAAAACTAACAGTCTCATTCAAATAAATTACGATATTATAAATACAAGAAGAATTCCAGTTATTCTTATAAAATTTGCTAATAATTTTTAATGATAATGGACTATTTAGTGAACAGTGATATGACAACCAGCCATTCTTCACTTTAGGTTACAGGATGTGCATCTGTCACTTACCTTGTCGACCAGTGAAACCAAACATTATTGGAGAACAGGTAATCAGATGTTAGATTTATTTTTAAATTTTGCCCTCTTTAAAGAAAGCACAATTTTTCTTGCTCTAAGGCTATGGGCATATTTGGCAGTGAGGTTTACTTTAAGATTTTGTATTTGAGTGCTTTCAGATTATCCTAGCAGGAAAAATATGAACTATATGAAAAAAAGAGTTGCTGTATTGAACTTTTCATTTTATAATTTTAAATTTTAGTCAGAGAAACTGTTTTCTTATGTTCAAAAGGGAAATTGACCTATTTACTAATTTTGGAATGGAGAATTTAAATAAAAAGTAAATTTTTTCTTTTGTAATAAATTTTGATTCTGGAATAAAAGCCTTCAATTTCTGTGACTTAGTAAGTATCTTAGTGTGTGTCAATTCATATTTATCTTCTCTATACTTTTAATTTGTCAAAGGACAGTATCAAGAATCTTTCTGAAATCTTAATTCTTTAAAAAGTACATGTGTTCATTTTTAGCACAGATGTGAATTTTTGGGGAATACAGATTACATAATATTTTTTAGTGCTGCTATCTTGAGTGAATACTAGCTTAATGAGGCCTCGTTATTAATTTTTTTTCATGTCACTAAAAAGAGTAAAGTGCTGGGGAGAAAAAACCCAAAAATTTCTTACATAGTAATTGGGACAATGCTTGGCCCATCGGCCTTATCCAGGACATTTTGAATATGATAACCACAGTACCATAAGGAACTCTGTGCAGTGTTCTCAACTTGCTGTTTGATCCCAAGTAAATAGGATCTAAGATCTTAGAAGATCTAAGAGTAAAAGTCATCAAAACTAGGAAAAACCCAGTGGAGTAGTCTTTTTATTCTCAACTAAATTTTAAAGAAATTTTCAAGTGAGAATTTTTTACTTGGACAAATAGACTTTTAAAAAAAAGTCTTTTTTTAAGATTTAAGTAATCTCTATACCCAATGTGGGGCTCGAACTCACAATCCTGAGATTAAGAGTCGCACATTCCACCAACTGAGCCAGCCAAGTGCCCCAAGACTTATTATGTCTCTAACATTTTGTGATGTGCTGAAACTAACTGAAATTTCTAGAAATATTGAAAGCTGATTGTTAAATATGGCCATTATTAAAAATTAAATTGTATAAACTTTAAGGTGAATATATTACAAAGGTAATAGTATTCAAATCTCATCACTTCCTAATTATTTTACTACATTTTTGTATTATCCACCTGGTAGCCATGTTTTCTAGTATGATATTATCTATCTCTTCCCAAATTCACATTTAGTGATAGCATATGAGTAGCTTGAAATCTGCAACAATTATAGTTTGAAATTGGCCATGATAGAGTATATATGCCACAGAAAGCAACAAACACTATAAGTCAGGGCTTTATTTTCCTGGAGAACAATTGTTAAACATCTACCAGCACAGCGCTGCTAATGTTATACCATTTGTAAGTGCTACTTATAGAAAATAGGGTACAGTTATTTGCTGATTAGAATGAATAAACAAAACAAATTAAATTAGTGGTCTATTATAAAGTAAGTAAAAATCATATGTAAATATAGATGAGGAAATAAAGATCCCTTCAAAGCCCCATGGCAATATTAATACTCTCTTCTCTACCATTAAACCCAAGATATGCTAACATACTTAAATTTGCAATCTTAAACTTCTGTTTCATTGTTTTAGTAATTTATCTGTATATTTAAATTAAATACTCTGTTTGATAGATATCCAGTAAAATGGGCGCCCATTATCATTGTATCATTTGTTCAGCAACAATCACTAGAAGGACCGATATGCTGGGACATGTTAGGCGACATGTGAATAAAGGAGAGACGAAATCCAGGTATATTGCTGGTAAGTTGAGCAATATATTAATAGGTAAATTCTTAAATAATGGTCCAGTTATTATTTTCAGACATCAAGTAGATAAAATATAGTGACTTCACCATTTAATTGACTACTAATCCATGACTTCAGGTTTCTTTTCTTTCTGTAAGGCTCCTCATAACATTTAACTGATTGATGCCAAAGTAAATATAGGTATCTTAATGAAAGATTATAGATAACTATGTTGTACTTACTGTTGAAAAACACTGGAAAAAGGAAATAGAGTGATATAAAGATCATTTATTATCCTGAAGTGCTATCAGGTTATTAATAGGTTATTATTACTGAGGCAGCCCTTCTCAAAATTAAGATTAATTAAGACATCATGCCCTACGGCATCCATTGTATGTAATGAATTAACTTCTCTCCTACACATCTAAAATGGTACTATGTACCTTTTAAGAATTGAAAAAAATAATTTTCTGTAGAGCTTAATTTTCTAATAGAATCTGGTTTGAGAAAGGCTGATCGTGTGAAATATGTCACATGCCACTTAGGTAGGCGTAGAATATATAATGCAACACTAGGAAAGGTTACGATGATTTGGCACTGTAAAAAAAGAAATGTGGGGGTGGCTGGGTTGCTCAGTCAGTTGAGCATCTGTCTCTTGACTTTGGCTCAGGTCATGATCCCAGGGTTGCAGGATCAAGCCCAGGGTTGGTCTCTTTGCTGAGTATGTAGCCTGCTTAAGATTCTCTCTCTCTCTCTTCCTCTGCACTCTGCTGCTCTCCACTGCTAGTACTTTCTCTGTCTCTAAAAAAAAAAAAAAAAAAGAAGGAAAGAGATATAGTTGCCATGTAGTTAACATTCTGATCATAATATTATCAAGAAATCCAAACATAAAGAATCTCAGTTATTTTTCCCCACACATGATATGTATGTCTCATTTCTTAAATATTTAAAATAAAACACACAAATATATCGGTATTTCATTTGGGTTTATAGCTAAATGATTCTAATGTATACTAAATGTAGAATCTTTTTTTTTTTTTTCTGTTACTTTATACCCATTTGAATGTAATTTGTGATTTAAAATTATAATCATAAGAAAGTGTTCTGAAGGGGCACCTGGGTGGCTCAGTTAGTTAAGCGTCTGACTTTGGCTCAGGTCATGATCTCATGGGTTTGAGCCCCACATCGGGCTCTGTGCTGACAGCTAAGAGCCTGGAGCCTGTTTCCCATTCTGTGTCTTCCCCTTTCTCTGTCCCTCCCCTGCTTGTGCTCTGTGTGTATCTCTCTCTCAAAAATAAATAAACATTAAAAAAAAAGTTCTGAAATCTAGCATGCTCAGGAAGTATAGTGATTCTTAGTCATCCATGATAGCTAATGGAATGAAACCATACAGAGATACTAATTTTATAACAGTTATACCACAGTAAGATATGTTTAACAGCCAACCTATGTAAATAAATGCAGCATAGTAGTTTGATGAATAATAAAGGTATTTTAGAATTTTTATAATGGTTTTATGTTAGGTTAATTGTTCTTAACTAGGTTTCATAATATAGATGTATTATGTTCTAGGCAGATAAGATTTTAACTTAAACTTTAATTGCCCAAATACTTAATTGAATGCTACTCTTTCCTACAGACAGTACTGAACAGATAGATCAGTTTAGGGTTTTTCTTCTTTGATATCTGCCCGGTTGATTACATTAACAAAGTATTATAAAGGAAAGTTATTTCTTTTAATGTATATTGTTTTAGATACTTAGAATTATTTTGTATTTCACTGGAAATCTTTGTTTTTCATCTTAGCTTCTGCTGCTAAACCACCTAATGAAATTTTGAAAGAGGCAGACACAGATGTACAAGTTTGTCCTAACTATTCTATACCTCAAAAAACAGATTCCTATTTTAATCCCAAAATGAAACTAAATCGGTAAGATGAATTGAAAAAAGGGTTATGGGATGTTTCAAATGATTACAAATGTGACCTTCTTTTTATGTTCTAATATATTGAAGTTTAAAACTGGGTACAGAATGAAAATCATCTGTTTTAGTATTTTTCAGAATGATTGTTTTCTTTTTTTCCTACCAAACTAATTTCTTTCTCAGTAAAATAGGCCTGCCTTTATATAATTAATGAACAGGCTGGTGCTTTAGTGGGCAAGTTTTATTTATGAAACCATTATTCATGGTGAATGCTTGTTTATAGAACCCAGTTAGATTGATAGTTTAATTTCACACATGTTTAGTTCTTGTACTACTAGGTAAAGAATATGTTACTACGTCTTCTTTCAAAATAGTTTGTATAGTAAATAGGAACCCTAATTCTTACTATTCTTAAATAAAATCTAGAGTGATGAAGCCATGATGCAATAAGATTATTTCAGATTATTATACTTTTTTCTAGACAGCTAATATTTTGTACATTGGCTGCTTTGGCCAAGGAACGAAAACCTTTGGAATGTCTAGATGCCTTTGGAGCCACTGGTAAGTAATGAAGCTTTTTTTGGATCCCACTTTAATTATCAGATTTATGCAGTATCTTTTCTTGGAAAATTTATATGGATATTGTATCTAGCAGAATATTTTTACATAAAAAGTAAAGACCCAAGGTAAATATTTTTATTGTGCAAAAATTTCAAATGTATACAAAAGTAGAGTTTAATAAATGAATCCCTGTGTATCTGTCACTCACTTCAAAAATTATCAACTTAATGCTTGTTCATGTATATGTATCTCATGCACTTACCCTTATACCTCCTCCACCATCCTTCATCCCTATTACTTTGAAACAGATTACAAATATGTCATTTTATCTGTAAATATTTTCAGTTGGATCTCTAAAAGATAAGGACTTTACAAAAATAAAACGTTGATACCATTATCACACATTGATATCATCAAATGTTTAGCTATGCTAAACATAGCTAGAGCTAGGCCCTCACAGTTTCTTAAAAAATCAAATAGGAATTCAGATGAAGACTATGCATTTTCATTGTTTGAGATATCTAAGTGTCTTTTTGCTCTGTATTCATTTCCATCATTTTTTTTTGCGTGTGTGATGATTATTTGTCGACATACAGCTTGTCTATATGTCTATTGTCTTTTCCAGAGTCTAGATTTTTGCTGATGGTATCTTCATAGCTCATAAAACCTGTTTCTTTATCTCTAGTATTTCTGTATATTGGTAGTTATCTCCAGTATTCCTGTATATTGGTAGTTATCTCCAGTATTTCTGTATATTGGTAGTTGAGTCTTCAGGTTTGATCAGATTCAAATAGGATTTTTTTTTTTTTTCCCAAGAATACTTGTTTACTGCAATTAGGAAGTATTTGATGTTTGGTTGTCTCTCTTTTTTTGTGATGTGATAAATTGCCTAGTCATTAGGCAGTGGGGTAAGGTGAAATTTTAAAGACTGAGAACATTTTCCTAAAAGAACTTAACAGTAAAGAAAAGATCATAGAAGAGTAGAAAATTTCTAAGAAGCCACCTGTACCTAATCCAAGTCTTTCTTTTTAAAGGTTAGAGGAGTATATTCTTGGGAAGTTTGTAATAAAAGGATGTAAGCGTGAGTTAGCTCTCCTTTTCAAGTTCCTCTTCACAGGGAAAAGTAGTGGTTAAAAGCAATTTAATATCTTACATAATCTGATCCCAACCTACTTTTCCAAATTTAGTTTTCAGCATTTTCCCTTGTACACAACCCTTTACTTTTTTCTTTTTCTTTTCTTTTTTTTTTCCTTTCTTTTCTTTTCTTTTCTTTTTTTTTTTTTTTTTTAACATTTTAGCTATTTCACTCATCCCCTTACCCAGCTCCCTTCTGGTGACTACCAATTTGTTCTCTGTATTTAAGAGTCTGTTGTTCTGTTTGTCTCTTTTTTTCCCTTTGTTTGTTTTGTTTCTTAAATTCCACGTATGAGTGAAATCTTGGTATTTATCTTTGCCTGTCTGTTTCACTTAGCATTATACTCTCTAAGTCCATCTGTGTTGTTGCAGATGGCAATATTTCATTCTTTTTTATGGTTGAAAGGTATTCCATTGTATATATACCCCATTTTTATTCTATCAGTGGATACTTGGGTTGCTTTTATATCTTAACTATTATAAAAAATGCCACAGTAAACATAGGGATGCATGCATATATTTTTTTGAATGTGTTTACATTTGCTTTGGGTAAATAGTCAGTAGTGGAATTACTGGCTCATGTGGTGATTCTGTTATTTTTTTTGAAGAATTTCCATACTGTTTCCCACAGTGACTGCAGCAATTTACATTTCCACCCACAGTGCATGAGGGTTTCTTTTTCTCTGTACCCTCACCAACACTTATCTTGATTTTTTTGATTCTAGCCATTCTTACAGGTGTAAAGGTGATATTTCATTTTTATTTGCCTTTTACTCATGATTAGTGATGTTGAGCATGTTTTGATGTGTCTCTTAGCCATTTGTGTGTCTTCTTTGGACTCTTGACCACCTTCACCCAGTTCTTCCACCCTCTGCCCCCAACTCTGGCAACCACAAATCTGATCTCTGTTTCTATGAGTTTGGTATTTTTAGATTCCACATATAAGTGAAATCATACAATGTTTGTTTTTCTCTCTTTCACTTAACATAGCGCCCCCACAGTTCATCCATGGTGTCACAAAAGACAGGATTTCCTTCTTTTTTATGGCCAAATAGTATTTTATTGTGGGTGTATATGTGTGTGTGTATATCACATTTTCTTTATCCATCAATGGACACAGGTTGTTTCCATGTCTTGGCTATTGTAAATAATGCTGAAATGAACTACTCTTTTTTTCACCTGAAATCATTAAAGCTAATGTTTGGGGAAGATCTTTTCAGTCCTTTCTTTTAATGTTCCTTTGTAAATTTATATCCGTTCATAGCAGTTAGTCTGCATGCTTCCCCATCTCTAAAATGTGAATATCAGAACTTATTTCACAAGCTTGTTATGAGAATATGAAAATTTTTGTAAAGACCATAGTGCATAGTCGATGTTAAATATTTACATTTATGAGGCACATGTATGGAAAAGCTGGTCTATACTTTTAGTACATGGGGGTTTTCTAATCCACAGTGGCTGGGCCCGTGTCACCATCTCCTTTGTAATGAATGTCCCCTCTGACTCTAATCCAGTAGGTATAGAGAGCCTATGAGAAGAGGCTTTCTTGGTCTGAATTCTTGATCTTTGCTTACATATACAAAGTTGTTCTCTTCAATTCACAGTGATGCTATTGTGCAGTTTTGGAGACATATTGGTCCAGTAAAGTTGTTTTCATATTTTGGTGCATTAGGTAAACTTTAGCAGTGGGGGGAGTTCCAACTTCCCACCCACCAAGCAGAGTAACTCCACTCTTACTCACATTGTATGTTGGCTTTCTCTGTAAGATTTAGTTTGAAAAAAGCATTCCATTATAAGAAATTTTAAAAAAGAAAACCTATTCCCCAGAATAAAGAACAAACAAAAATTTTATTTGAATCTGGATTATAGAAAAGTTTTGGAAGAATTATTAATGGAAATCTGCTCAACACATTTTTTGTGTGTGGTCACTTTTCTTCAGAGGCTTTGTAGTGAGTAAGTAGAAAAAGTTATGTATGAAAATACTAAGATTTTGAAACATGTGTTTTTGTTTTTATAAAAGAGTATATACTTTATTATTATATACTGTTTTTATTCTTTAATTAATTTAAAAAATTCATTTTCTGGGGCGCCTGGGTGGCTCATTCAGTTAAGCATCTGACTTCAACTCAGGTCATGATCTCATGGTTTGTGGGTTCGAGCCCCGTGTTGGGTTCTGTGCTAATAGCTCAGAGCCTGGAGCCTGCTTTGGATTCTGTGTGTCCCTTTCTCTCTGCCCCTCCCCCACTCGCACTCCGTCTCTCTCTCTCTCTCTCAAAAATGAATAAATGTTAAAAAAAATTTTTTTTTAATTCATTTTCCTTCAAATTTTTCCTAAGGGATAATGGGATTACAATGGGCAAAACATCTTGGAAATGCAGTTAAGGTTACAATTAATGACTTGAATGAGAACTCTGTGACACTGATTCAGGAAAATTGCCATTTAAACAAGTTGAAAGTGGTGGTAGACAGTAAGGAAAAGGAAGAGAGTGATGATATTCTTGAAGAAGGAGAAGAAAATCTTGGTAACATTAAGGTGACCAAAATGGATGCCAATGTACTAATGCATTTGAGATCCTTTGATTTCATGTAAGTGAAAAACTTTGCTGTGTCACTTTCTAAACTGGCCTGGATTGCGGGGGGGGGGGGGGGGGGTTGGGGGGGGGGGCGGGTGTTGGAGGGGTTAAAAATTAAGATGGTTGTTGTTTATTTGAATTAATACAGTTTTTTACCATTGGCCTAAGGAAAGCAGTAGGAACATTTTCTAGCATTTGAAATAAAATTCCCAAGCATGACAATTTTTCTCTAAAACTGATTGATTTTTATATGTCTGACATATCATATGGTCATTTTCTTACATAATTTAAAAACAGAATTATATGTTTAAGATAGATTTGTAAAATACTTTTGAATCCATGGAATTTTATCATTAGACATAATGACAATGGTACCATTTTGATTACTAGTATGATTTTAAATATGTCTGTATTCTTTCTGATTTTAGACACCTAGACCCTTTTGGAACATCGGTGAACTATCTAGATTCTGCATTCAGAAATATAAGAAACCTTGGCATAGTGTCTGTGACTTCTACAGATATCAGTTCTTTATATGCCAAGGCACAACATGTTGCCCGGCGTCACTATGGCTGTAATATTGTCCGAACTGAGTATTACAAGGAACTAGCAGCCAGAATTGTTGTAGCTGCAGTGGCAAGGTACCAGACTGACAGCAATGTGCCTAGTATGTTTGACTGTGTGATAGAGCTACTATTACAAAAAGTGCCAGTTGCATTTTTCAAAAAATTCACAGGGTACAAATTCTCTATTCATGTCTGTGATCTTGATTTGTTTGGTAATCTTATGTCGTATCTGTTACAATTTGATTTAAAAACTTTTGTGTCTAGAATAGTTTACTCTCCAATTAAAAATTTTATTAAAGTAAGTAGTAATAAAGAAGAGATAAGAATGAAAGTTAACTTCAAATCAGTTATTGTAACAACGTAGGGTAGGTGGGGATACCACCGTGAAAAGAAAAAGCAAAGGTTGTTTTTAGATTTAGAAAAAATCACTGTTATATGTCCATTTCATCTCTTTACATAGTTTGAATAAAATGATGGCTTATATGGGCGCCTGGCTGGCTCATTTGACAAAGCATGTAACTCGTGATCTTGAGGTCATGGATTCAAGCCCCACATTGGGTGTAGAGATTACTAAAATAATAATAATAATAATAAACATAAATAAATTTTAGAAATGATGGCTTATATACTTGATTCTGCAAAGTGGTCTCACCCACAAAACAAAGTTCTTTTTTCATCAGGATTTCTAAAGAAAGCAAGGAAGATTTCTTTGAGCACCAGTTTGATTCAAAAAATTATGCTAGAAGAAGAATATAACAATATAATATAAATTGACACTGAGAACATAGCTAATGCATGATCAGCCAGCTTGTTCACTAGCCTCAACACTAGCTTTCACAGCAGTTAGATTGAAATTCCTACCTTAGCATAATACAGATTATTAAACTTCATAGACCTTTGGAGTTATTCCTAATTAGCTGAAAACTCTGATATTCAGTTTGTATACCTACCAAGGACCTAGTATATGTGCTTAAAAATGTTTATGATGTAACATCAACAAGTTGAAATTAATACATATGAAATAAGTTTAGTACATATAATTGCAAAGGGAAAACTACATAAATGATGTATCAGTTAGAATTTAACCCAAAAGTCTATAAAATTAACAGTGTCAGAAACTTTGCCTATTCATTTTTCACTTAACATTCAGCATCTGGTATACTATCCTGCAGGTAGTAATCATTGTTTAGAAGAAGCTTTTATAGAAAAAAAAATAGATAAAAAGAAAGGGTGGTGGTGATGACAAGAAACAAATTGACACTGAAAATCAGAGAACGTAGTCTTTTTTTTTTTTAGATGTTTATTTTTGGGAGAGCATGTGCAGGGGAGGGCAGAAAGAGGGGGACAGGGGCAGAAAGGGGAGGGGCAGAAAGAGGGGCACAGAGCCCAGTGTGGGACTCAAACTCACAAATGGTGAGATCATGACCTGAGCTGAAGTCAGACGCTTAACCAACTGAGCCACCCAGGCACCCTGAGAATCTAGTCTTACTGACTAGTCTTATTGACTTAATTCCATAATGGAAAATGTCTAGTCACTAAAGATTCTGTCAAGCATCCTTTATTT
Organism: Panthera uncia; assembly: GCF_023721935.1. Taxonomy (NCBI): domain Eukaryota; kingdom Metazoa; phylum Chordata; class Mammalia; order Carnivora; family Felidae; genus Panthera; species Panthera uncia. The sequence goes on from NC_064813.1 coordinate 22,633,159, forward strand.
CCTGTGTTTCAATTTGTGTAAAGGTTATACTAATGATCTTTTAAAAACACTGCCACTAAGAATTGAATTTTCCGTATTTTCCCATAATCCATCCATAGTTTACTGTCCAATTAATATTGTCAATATAAAAATGCCAAGGAAACATGATGAGCCCCCAAAATAACTTAAAATTTTTTTGCAGAGCTGCAGCCCGATGTAACAAAGGCATTGAAGTACTGTTTGCAGTGGCTTTAGAACATTTTGTGTTGGTTGTTGTGCGAGTTTTGAGGGGGCCTACTTCTGCAGATGAAACAGCCAAGAAGATTCAGTACCTGATCCATTGTCAGTGGTGTGAAGAGAGAATTTTTCAGAAGGATGGTAATATGGTAGAAGGTAAATTCAAGCTTCTCTTGACTGTATATTGTGTTTATATACAAGCCTCCAATGAATAAGTCTTTATCACATCCCTAATTATACATGTTGTTGTCCTTTGATTTTAAAGATTACAGTGCTAACTTTATTTCCTATACTGGATTTCCTTTCATCAACAGACAAGACATGCGTGTGAGTTTATTAAAGTTATTTACTCATGCTGTATTCAATTTATGCTCTCTAGCCCTGCCCTCTGTTGAAACATCTAGAAATAACTTAGATTCCACTGTCACTAATTTTAGGAACATAAGTCAGATTACCTCTTTGTCTGGGTGTTTCAAATCATTACTTTTATAAGAATAATTATCATGTTTCTGGCTGAATACAAAAACCATCAGTTATAAAATTCATTCAGTAAACATTTACTGAGACTCTACTATATGCCAGGCATGGGGATCAAAGAAAAAGATGAGGCTTATGCTGTTTCTATTTTACTTTTCTGGGACATAGAAACAGTTGCCCATTATTTTCTGTTAGAGTCTTCACATTTTTTAAGAACTCTTTAGATATTAGAGTGTAACCCCAGTGATACGAGTTGCAAATATTTTTTCTCATTTTATCACTTCTGTTGGCATCTATTTTTTAGTGTTATTTTGATTGCATTGAAGAGGATAGATATCATTGTGGTTTTCAAGGTTCCTAATAACTTAGTATGCTTTTCATTTGCACAAGTACTTTTGCTTCAGTGTTAATTGATAGTGAGAATGGAAGGCATCCGTCATTGTTCCTTTAGTTCTCTGTGGTGCTTTCTGATTCAAGCATGAGATACCTATCATTTATCATGTCAAGAAAATATCCTTCATTTCCAGTTTTACTGTATTTTAGCAAGATGTTGAATTTTGTCATGTATGTCAGCATCTGTGGAGATGATTGTGTGGTATTTCTCTTTAGGTCTACTGATTTGAGTAATCATAATAAAATTTCCCAATATTGAACAATTCTGACTTTCTAAAATAAACTACTCTGCCAGGAAGTATTTTCTTAAGATGGATTCTGTTTGCAGGGCACTTGGGTGGCTCAGTCGGTTAAGTGTTGGGCTCTGCACTGACAGCATGGGACCTGCTGTAGGTTCGCTGTCTCCCTCTCTCGCTGCCCCTCCTCTGCTCGCACTCTCTCTCAAAAGCTAATATATAAACAGAAAAAAAAAGATGGATTCTATTTGCTAATTTTTTTTAAGTTTTTGAATTTATTTTGAGTGAGAGGGTGAGAGAGAGCAGGGGAGGGAGAGAGAGAGAGTACCAAGAGGCTCCATGCTGTCAGTGCAGAGCCCCATGTAGGGCTAGAACTCACGAACTGTGAGATCATAACCTGAGCTGAGATCAAGAGTTGGATGCTTAACCGACTGAGCCACCCAGGGCTCCCAATTTGCTAATTTTTAAAATTTTGTTTTAATATTCATAAATGAGATGGTATATAGTTTTCCTTTTTAGTAGTAATTTTGGTTGGGCTTTGGAGTCTGTTTAAAAGGAATTTGGAACTTTGCCGTGTTTTTCAGTGGTTGGGAACAGTTTTAGCTTTAGCTTTTCGAAATTATTTACATAGAGTTGAGCCAAGTGGTATTCATTGGTTCCTTTTAATTTTCTTGGTTTCTGTGGTTATATTCTTGTTTTTTTAAATTTTTAGTAGCTGTCCTTTGCTTATGCTTTTGAACTTTTATCTACAGTAGTTGTTGTTTTTTTAATCAAACATTTTAAAGGATTTTTGACCTAATTATTTACTGTAAAGAAATTGGATTTATTTTTGAATTTGCTTGCAATCATATAGACCTTGCAGAGTGTAAATGAGTCTTTCAAAGAAGTCAGTTCGCTCAGAATTTTCTATAATTTTATCAACTTGTAATACATTGTTTCAAAAGTCAACTAGTTTCATAAGTCTTAATAAAATAATGACCCCTGCCATACTCCCTAAAGTTACCAGCTAAAATATCAGAGCTATTTCTTCTAATGTTTACATCCCTATTTCTAAATGGCATGTTTATAGTACCTATAACTTCTTTCCATGGAAGAATATTCAGCTTCTTAAACCAACCTAGTCACATGCATGTACCTCCCTTCTCCAGTGTGGCTAAATCAGTATTCAGTGTTTATATTTTTATAAATATAAAACTATTGTTTACAAGTTGTATTAGTTATCTGTTGCTATGTAACAAATTAGTCCAACATTTAGTGGCTTAAAACAACATTTATTGTCTCATAGTTTCTCTGAGTTAAGAATCTGGGCATGGCTTAGCTGGGTCCACTAGCTCAGGGTCTCCAGGCTGCAATTAAGGTGTTTGCCAAGGCTGCAATCAAAGCCTGACTGGGTTAGGATCTGCCTACAAGCTTATTCACATAGTTACTCCCTGGATTCAGATCCTTGTAAGTTGTTAGACTGAAGACCTCAGCACCTTGCTTGCTGCTCAGTGACTTCCCCAGTTCCTAATCATACATTCCTCTTTATCTAGTTTCTCATGGCAGCTTGCTTCATCAGAATGATCCAGCAAGAACCAGAGAGAGCGTGAGAAAAAGCAAGACAGAAGTCATGATATTTTGTAACCTAGTCTAATAATATCCATCATTTTTGCCGTATTTTAGTAATTAGAAATGAGCTCTAGATGTAGTGATCTCACACTTAAGGGGAACTACACAAGGGTATGAAAACCAGGAGACAAGGTCATTTGCTATCTTAGAAGTCTTTTCCAACACAGATGAACCAGTTAATATGCTGTAATAATGTTCCCTTTTGTAAATGCAACTCTTGGATAACTCTGGAATTAATCCTTAGCTGTTTTTGTTCCTTTTTTTGTGTATGTGCACTTTTCATAATCCATTCCTAAACCCTTTGCTACAGTTTCACAGCTTCTTCCTGTGTGGGTAGGTGCATCAGGCTATCTTCAGTCCCAGTGTCACCTCCCTGGAGACAGTGCTCCCACTCTCCTCTGGGTGCTTTGTTTTGCAAGTCCGCTGAAAGGTGTCGTCCTGGGGCTTCCTTTTAACCAGCGTCTTGGAGATGTTCTTTGGCTTTCTCCTTCTGATGAGTCTCCTATATCTTGGCTCTTGTATATTTTTCCACTATCCTTGTTTATTTTCTCATTTTGAATGAACACTTTGTAGCTTCCTGAGAAGAATCATGTGGCCAAGTATAGAATTGTAGGTCATAAATCGTTTTTCTTCAGAATGCGTAAGGTATTATTGTATTCATTGTCTTCTAGCCTCCAATATTGAGAAGTCTGCTATTGTTCTTATATCTAGTCCTTTGTGTGTTTTTCTCTGTGAATGCTCTTAAAACATCCTTTGTTTACCCAGTATTCTAAAATAATTTTGTAATATGTGTATTAATTCATCTTTTTAAATTTATTGTGCCTGGATAATCCGTGAGCCCTTTAAGGAACTTGAGTTCTTTAGTTCTGGGAAATTATTTTTAATTTTAATTCTGGTGTAGTTAACACACAGTACTATATTAGTTTCAGGTGTACAATAGCATGATTTATCAGTTCCATACATTACTAAGTGCTCACTAAGACAAGTGCACTCCTAATCTTCACCTATTTCACACATCCTCCTCAACCCACTTTCCCTCCGGTAAACCATCTTTTCTCTATAGCTAAGAATCTGTTTTTTTGATTTCTCATTTTTCCCCCCTTTGTTTGTTGTTTCTCAAATTCCACATATGAGTGAAATCATGTGATATTTGTCTTTCTCTGGCTTATTTCACTTAGTATTGTACTCTGTAAACCCATATATGTTGGAAATAGTGAGACTTTATTCTTTTTAATGGCTGGATAATACTCCATTTGTGTATGTGTGTGGGTGTGTACACCATATCTTCTTTACCCACTTATCTATCAGTGGACACTTGGGCTGCTTCCATAGTTTGGTTGTTGTAAATAATTCTACAGTAAACATAAGGATGCATGTATCTTTTTGAATTAGCGTTTTCATATTCTTTGGGTAAGTACCCAGTGCTGCAATTACTAGATCATAGAGTGATTGTAGGATTGTTCTATTCTTAATTTTTTGACAAACTTCTATACTGTCTTTTTATTTTTTTTTAAATGTTTCTTTATTTTTGAGAGAGAGAGAGACAGAGCATGAGCGGGCAGGGATAGAGAGAGAGGAAGACACAGAATCCAAAGCAGGCTCTAGGCTCTGAGCTCTCAGTACAGAGCCCGACATGGGCTTGAAACCACAAACCAGGAGATCATGACCTGAGCCAAAGTCGGATCCTTAACCAACCGAGCCTCCCAGGCGCCCTTTTTATACTGTCTTCTACAGTGGCTGCACCAGTTTGCATTACCACCAACAGTGCACAAAGGTTCCTTTTTCTCCACATCTTTGCCCACACTTGTTGTTTCTTGAGTTTTTCTTTTTTTTTTTTTTTTTTAATGTTTCTTTATTTTTGAGAGAGAGAGAGCAGGGGAGGGGCAGAGAGAAGAGGGAGACACAGAATCCAAAATAGGCTCTAGGCTGTCAGCACAGAGCCTGATGCAGGACCCAAACCCACAAACCGTGAGATCATGACCTGAACTGAAGTCTGATGCTTAACGGACTGAGACACCAGGGTGCCCTTCTTGAGTTTTTGATTTTAGCCATTCTGATGGGTGTGAGGTGATATCTCATTGTAGTTTTGATTTGCATTTCCCTGAGTGATGTTGAACATCTTTTCATGTGTTGGCCATCTGTATGTCTTCTTTAGATAAATGTTTGTTCAAGTCTTCTGCTCATTTTTAATTGAGTTATTTGGATTTTTTTGGTATTGAGTTGTGTAAATTCTTCATATATTTTGGATACTAACCCTTTATCATATATGTCATTTGTAAATATCTTCTGCCATTCTGTAGGTTACCTTTTAGTTTTGTTGGTTGTTTCCCTCAGTGTGGAGAAGGTTTTTATTTTGATGTAGTCCCAATAGTTTATTTTTGTATTTGTTTCCCTTGTCTCAGGAGACATATTTAGAAGGATGTTGTTATGACCAGTTTCAGAGAAATTACTGCCTCTGTTTTCTTCTAGGAGTTTTATGGTTTCGAGTCTCACATTTAGGTCCTTAATTCACTCTGAGTTTATTTTTATGTATGATATAAGAAGGTAGGCCACTTTCATTCTTTCCCATGTAGCTATCCAGTTTTCCCAACATCATTTGTTGAAGAGACTGTTTTTCCATTGCATATTCTCGCCTCCTTTGTTAAAAATTAATTTACCTTATATTTGTGGGTGTTTTTTCTGGGCTTTCTATTCTGTTCCATTGATCTCTGTGTCTTTTTTTTTTTTTTCCAATACCATACTGTTTTGATTACTACAGCTTTGTAATATAACTTGAGATATGGAATTGTGATAACTCTAATTTTGTTTTTCTTTTTCAAGATTGCTTTGGCTACTCAGGGTCTTTTGTGGTTCCATGCAAATTTTAGGATTGTTTATTCTAGTTCTGTGGAAAATGCTGTTGGTATTTTGATAGGGAGTCATATTTAAAAAAAATTTTTTTAAAGTTTATTTATTTGAGAGAGAGAGAGAGAGAGAGGACAAGAGAAAGCACAGGAGGGGCAGAGAGAGAGGGAGAGAGAGAGAATCCCAAGCAGGCTCCACACTGTTGGTGCAGAGCCCCACATGGGGCTTGATGTCAAAAACCATGAGTTCGTGACCTGAGCCAAAATCAAGAGTCAGACATTTTAACCAACTGAGCCACCCAGAAGCCCTGATAGGGATCACATTTAATCTGTAGATTGCTTTGGGTAATATGGTCATTTTAACAATATTTGTTCGTGCAATCCATGAGCGTGGATTTCCATTTCTTTGTGTCATCTTCAGTTTCTTTCATCAGTGTTTTATATTTTTCAGAGAACAAGTCTTTAACTTCTTTGGTTAAGTTTATTCTTAGGTATTTTGTGATTTTTTTAGTACAGTTGTAAATGGGATTGTTATCTTAATTCCTCTTTCTGCTACTTAAATAAGTGTATAGAAATGCAGTGGATTTCTGTACGTTCATTTTATATCCCACAACATTACTGAATTCATTTACGAAGTTCTAGCGGTTTTTTTGGTATAATTTTTTGGGGTTTTTTATATATAGTATCATGTCATCTGCAAACAATGAAAGTTTTACTTCTTCCTTACCAATCTGGATGCCTTTTGTTTCTTTTTGTTGTCTGATTGCTGTGGCTAAAGCTTCCAGTATTATGTTGAATGAAACTGGCAAGAGCAGACATGCTTGTCTTCTTGACCTTAGGGAGAAAGCTCTCAGTTTTTCCCCACTGAGTATGACGTTAGCTGTGAGTTTTTCATATAAAGCCTTTATGTTTCCTCTAAACCTACTTTGTTGAGGGGTTTTGTTTTGTTTTGTTTTGTTGTTTTAGTTTATTTTGAGAGGGTGGGGGGAGGGGGAGAGAGAGGATCCGGAGTGGGCTCTGTGCTGACAGCGGAGAGTCTGATGTGGAGCTTGAACTCATGAATCATGAAATCATGACCTGACCTAAAGTCGGGGCTTAACCAACTGAGCCACCCAGGTGCCCCGAGGGTGTGTGTGTGTGTGTGTGTGTGTGTGTGTGTGTGTGTGTGTGTGTG
>NC_064813.1:22640115-22714926 GCF_023721935.1 Panthera uncia
GTGTGTGTGTGTGTGTGTGTGTGTGTGTGTGTGTGTGTGTGTGTGTGTTTTAAGTTTATTTATTTTGAGAGAGACGGAGAGAGCACAGTCAGGGGAGGGGCAGAGAGAGGGAGAGAAAGAATCCCATGCAGACTCCATGCTGTCTTTGCAGAGCCCAGTGCAGGGCTCCATCTCATGAACCATGTGATCATGACCTGAGCTGAAATCAAGAGCCACTGACTGAGTCACACAGGTGCTGCTCCTTTCAGCACGTGAAATAGGTCATTCCACTCCCTTTTGGTCTGCAAAGTTTCTGCTGAAAAAGCCACTGATAGGTTTATGGGGTTTCCTTTGTATGTAACTTTCTTCTTTGCTCATGATACTTTAAAAATTCTCTCTTTATCACTACTTTTTGCCATTTAAATTACTGTGTGTATTCATGTACCTCCTTGGGTTGATTTTGTTGGGGGATCTCTGTTCCACCTGAATCTGGATATCTGTCTTCTTTCCACAGATTAGGGAAGTTTTCCACTATTTTTTCTTCAAATAAATTTTCTGCCCCTTTTTCTCCTCTTCTTCTGGGATCCCTATGATGTGAATGCTGTTGTGCTTGATGGAGTTGCTAAGTTCCCTAAGTCTATTCTCATTTTGCAGAATTATTTTTCTCTCATCAGTTGAGCTTGATTACTTTCCATCACTATTTTCCAGATTGCTAATTTGTTCCTTTGCTTACTTTAGCCATCTAGTATATTTTTTATGCCATTTATTGTGTTCTTCATATCTGATTGGTTCTTTTTTATCTCTTTGTTAAGGGTCTCACTGATGTCCTTTGCTGTTTTTTCAAGACAAGTGACTATCTTTATGATCATTATTTTTAATTCTCTTTTAAGAATATTACTTCCATCTGTTTTGTGTAGATCTCTTGCTGTGGTTTTGTCCTATCCTTTGATTTGGGACATATTCCTCTGTCTCCTTGTTTTGTCTCTGTGTCTATGTGTTAGGAAGGTCAGCTACATCTCCTGCTCTTGAAAGTAATGGCCTTATGAGGAAAAGGTCCTGTAGTGCCCTGCAGTGTAATGCCCCCTTCACCAGGGCCTGGTGCTTCAGGCATGTCTTCTGTGTGTTAACACACCCTGCTGTTGTGTCCTGGCTGCTTTTCTCTTGAGTCCAGTTGTCCAATGAGTCTCTATTTGCCTGTTATGGGCAGTGTTTGGTCCCCAGGATGGGGTGTGCAGTTTTAACAAGGTGCACGGCAGTCTGTTTGCAAAATGAGACCTGCAGGGACCCAGGGATGTATGGGTGGAGCGCACAATTTTAACAAGGTACACGAGGCTTCCAAAAAGCCTGTGTAGCCACTGCCACTGAGACTGAGGCCACACAAAACATATGGGTCAGGAGACCTAGTATTGCAAGGTTTGTACAAGTCTTCTAGGGGAGGGTACTTGCAGCCCTGGGACTGAGGCAGGTCCGGCTGGAGGGGTCGTGGTGTGGTGTAAGCAAGTTATGTAGTGAATGTCACTGGTTTCCACATAGCCATGTGTTTATGCTGGGGGTGGGACAGGGAGATTGTGCCTGACAGCTCTTTTGACCCTAGAGAAGTCCCTTGGCAATCCCTTCCCCTCCAGAACATGATCCAAAATGAGTAAACAACTCTCCCTCCCCCATGTCCCAGGCATTTTCAAATTGCTGTTTCTACACTGAATCTCCATGGGCTTTTTTTAAGGACAGGGCTCCTTTTTAAGGGCTCCATGCTCTCTTTAAGGGCGGGGACTCCACTTCCTGTTGCCCTCCAGGCTCTCCCAGAACCAAGTCCACTGATTTTTAAAATTCTGGGCTTTAAGTACTATTGGTTTTAAGAACTGATGAAATTCAAAGCCAAATGTTATGGTTATCTGTCTTCATTGAGTGAGCTTCCTTCCAGGTGTAATCATCTGTTCCTCTCCCCATGGCAGATGGTGACACGGTTTTGCTCCTCACTGCATTTCTGCCCTTCCTACCCTCTTCAGTGTGGTCTCTTCTCTGCCTTTAGTGGTGGAGTTTGTTTTTCCAGTCTTCAGGTCATTTTCTGGGTTATTTATGATGTAACTGTTATCTAGTTGTAGCCATGGGACGAGGTGAGCTTAACATCCCTCCTACTCTATCTACCATCTTCCCAGCCCTGGAATATTTCTTTTCTTCTCTCTTTTAAACATTTATTTAGTTATTTTTGAGAGAGAGAGAGAGAGAGAGAGAGAGCAAGAGAGAGCAAGAGAGCACATATGCTCGTGAGCAGGAGAGGGACAGAGAGAGAATCCCAAATAGGTACCATGCTGTTAGTGCAGAGCCTGACACAGGACTTGATTCCATGAACTGTGAGATCATGACCTGAGCCGAAATCAAGAGTCAGACACTTAACTGACTGAGCCACCCAGGCGACTCTTTTCTGTTCTCTTTTCTTTCTTTCTTTTCTTTTCATAGGTGAGGTCCTTCCTTTCGAACTTACATTTTTTCCAACTTTATCCAGATACAATTAACAAAAGCTGTGTCACTTTAAGATGTACAATGTGTATCATTGATTTTATATACATATATAGTGAACTGATTACCACAATAAGATTAGTTAACACTTTCATCACCTCACAGTTACCTTTGTGTGTGTGTGTGTGTGATGAGAACATTTAAGATCTACTCTCTTAGCAAATTTCAGTTATATAGTATAGCATTGTTAATTACAGTCACCACACTGTACATTAGATCCCCAGAACTTCTTCTCTTTATAACTGAAAGTTTGCAGCCTCTTACCAACATCTCTTCATTTCCCCTGCCCCCAGGTCTTGGCAAACACCAGTCTACTCTTTTTTTGGAGTTCAGCATTTTTAGATATCACATATAAATGAGATCATAAAGTATTTCTGTTTGATTTCTTTCAGCATAATGCCCTTAAGATTCATTCACGTCACAAATTGCAGGATTTTAATCTTTTTTTGTGGCTGAATAATATTCTATTATATATGTACCACATTTTCTTTTTTTTTTAATTTACTTTTTCTTTTTTGAGTATAGTTGACATACAATGCTACATTAGCTTTAGGTGTACAACTTAGTGATTTGACAAATTTATACATTATGCCACAAATATAGCTACCATCTATTCCAGTACATCACCATTACAGTATCATTGATTGTGTTCCTTATGCTGTGTCTTTTATTCCCTTGACTTATTCATTCCATAACTGGAGGCCTGGAGGCCTGGAGGCCTGTATTTCCCTTTCGCCTTCACCCATTTGGCCCAGCCTCCCATCCCCTCCCCTCTAGCAACCATCAGATTTTCTCTGTATTTATAGGTCTGACTCTGCTTTTTGTTTGTTTATTCATTTCTGGGGCTTTTTTTAGATTCCACTTGTGAGTGGAATCATTTGTCTTTCTCAGTCTGACTTACTTCATTTAGCATAACACACTCTAGGTCCATCCAGGTTGTCTCAAATGCTACAATGTTGTCCTTTTTATGGCTGTGTAATGTTCCATTGTGTGTGGAGATATGGAGATGTACATATATCTCCATAATTTGGCTATTTGTAAATTTGGCTATTGTAAATAATGCTGCAGTAAACAGAGAGATGCATATATCCTTTCGAATTAGTGATTTTGTATTCTTTCAGTAAATACCTAGTAGTGGAATTATTGGAGCATATAGTTATTCTACTTTTAATTTGGGGGGGAACTCCCATACTGTTTTCCAGAGTGACTATACCAGTTTACTTATTATTTCTTGTCTTTTTGAGTTTAGTCATTCTGACAGGTGTAAGGTGATATCTCATTATGGTTTTGATTTGTTTCCCTGATGATTAGTGATGTTGAATATCTTTTCATGTGTCTGTGGGCCACTTGTATGTCCTCTTGGAAAAACGTCTATTCAGGTCTTCTGCCCATTTTTTATTCAGATTGGTTTTTTTCGGTGTTGAGTTGTAGAAGTTCTGTCTGTATATTGGATATTAACCCTTTATTGGATATATCATTTGTAAATATTTCTCTAATTCAGTAGGCTGAATTTTTTTGTTCGTTGTTTCCTTCGCTATGCAAAGCTTTTTATTTTGATGTAGTCCTAATAGTTTATTTTTGCTTTTGTTTTCCTTGTCTCAGGAGATATATCTAGAAAAATGTTGCTACAGCTAATGTCAGAGAAATTACTGCCTGTGCGGTCTTCTAGAAGAGATGGTTTCAGGTCTCACATTTAAGTCTTTAATCCGTTTTGTGTTTATTTTTGTGTATGGTGTAAGAAGGTGGTTCAGTCTCATTCTTCTACATATAGATGTCAAGTTTTTCCAGCACCATTTTTTGAAAAGACTGTCTTTTTCCCATTGTATATTCTTGCCTCCTTTGTCATAGATTGACCATGTAATTGTGAGTTTATTTCTGGACTCTATTTTGTTCCATTGATCTATGTGTCTATTTTTGTGTTATTTTTTCTCGATAATTTTCTTCTCAAAGTCTCTTTTCTGTCTTCCAGGAAATAATTTTAGCTATATATTGGATCTTCTAGATTGATCCTCTGTTTTATTTTAATAATCCTATTCATTTCTTTGGCATTTAGTTCTCCTTTATAGCTATCCCTGATTGTTATTTTCCAACTCTTCTTTTTAAATTTTTGTCATATTTTGTCTTTTTTTAAGTTACTTCATATTTTCTTATTATTTCTTTTTTAATAGTGTCCTATTCTTATTTCACAAGAATCTTGGTTCAGCCTTATCCAAGATTAACTTCATCTTTTGGAATGAGGAAACACAGAGCCTGGTTGTGGGTATTAGAGAAGGAAATCTAGGGGTCTTAATTGAACCCCTTCAAAATTTTTAGCTAGACCTCTTTTTTGCAGTACCAACCCTCTACCCATCTTTCGAGATGATCAGTACCTTCAATTCTCAGCTCTTTCTGGAGTCCCACAACACTAGCGGTCTTGCTGTTTTGTTGGTAGCCTTCTGCCCATCTAATCTGTGCTAAGAATATTGGTTATAGTTGAGTATATTTTATATTTAGGGGAGGATAGATTTTTTAGTTTTGTATAATTGTTGCTGTTATTTTGTTGTTCTGTTCCCTATTTTTCTGTATTGTAATTTGGTTCTCTGTCGTGGTAGATCTCAAATGTCTGATGGTCTTGGTGCTCACTGAAAGTTGTTTGGAAGCACTGGAGTCAGGGGTTGTAAACTGATGGATTTTACCGTATGTAATGAGAAGGCACCAGTTTGTCTTGTCACTAGGGGACCCCCCAAATGACCATGAATAATACGTATTCAGTCTTTTTTCTTGGATTGGTAATTTTTTCTAGAAAAATCTTTGAATCTTCCACCAGCCTTCTAGGAGCCATGTTGGGGAAAGGAGACTTGGAAGATCTTACATTTATGATGTCTTTTACTTAATGCCTCTTTTCCTAAACCTCCTTATTCTCAACTGTGACTGCTGCCCCTGGTTCCAGATCCTCCAATGGTTCAGCCTTACCCAAGATTAACTTCATCTTTTGGAACGAGGAAGCACAGAGCCTGGTTGTGGGTATTAGAGAAGGAAATCTAGGGGTCTTAATTGAACCCCTTCAAAATTTTTAGCTAGACCTCTTTTTTGCAGTACCAACCCTATACCCATCTTTCGAGATGATCAGTACCTTCAATTCTCAGCTCTTTCTGGAGCCACACAACACTAGTGGGCTTGCTGTTTTGTTGGTAGCCTGTCTGCCCATTTCAGGCTTAGGCTTTAGCATTCTCTGGCCTGCTAAATCAGTTATCCCCTTGTGTACCTTATTTCCACTTCTAAAATTTTACTGACCTCTCTCATCATCTTGTTACCTCCTCCCAATTTATTTATCGTTTGGTTTGATTTTTATTCCTTTGTTCTCATTTTAATAATGCTTTAGGAGACAGCAGAGATAAAGTACATGTTTAATCCATTGCATTTAAATAGAAGTCTCCGAATATTTTTAATTCCTCATCTAGAATTGTCTTCACAGCCTATATACCAATGACCTGGACAGAACTAGTTTTCTTTCTTTATTCCTTCGTTTTTTGCTACTAGTAACTTGAAACGATAGCCCTGACCTGTCAAAGAGGGAATTTGCTATTGCTGACCTAGCCCTTAGAAATCCTAGGTAAGGGGCTTGGGAAAAGACATAGGTTGGTATGATGGGAGCATTTTGTAGATGCATCAAGAAACAAACTGACTAATAATTCATGTGTGTGCTGCCGCCTGCCTGTGGTAAGTGGGTATAACTGAAAGAACTGTAAATATAAATTACCCTAATTTGGATAATACTGCCTATAGTTTTGTAGTTTAGTTATTTAATGGTTCCAGGAAAGACTTCTTGAGTATATTCATATAACGTTGGAACATAGTTCTCAACAAATCTAATGTTGATGATAAGGCTTAGAGTTCAATAATACTGAAAAGTCGATCTAGTAGAAACAGCGAGGGAAGAAGCCTTTAAGTAAATCTAAAATAAGATCTCGTATCTGTGCATTATGGCATTTAATTACGTTGAATAACAGTGATGTTGGATAGCAATGGGCTATAGACCTATGGCCCTACCAAGTAATTCTGAGTTCTGAATATATCTAGAACTGATTGATCAGATCAGGCCATTCCAAGAAAGTGGATGATAACCTAGGAATGCCCTGGGGGAAGTCAGTTGGAGAGAGTCTGATTTAAAATGACTATTCTGGGGCTTAAGTGAACTGAATAGTCCATAGTAAAATATTGCCCCATTTTTGGAAACTAAGAATAATGCTAGTATTTCCCCAATTTCCTTGTGATTATAAGGTCTCACACTGTTCTTTAAACTGAATTAAGATTCTTCTAACCTATTTGGGGGGGCTGAATATGAATCAAGCCTAAGGAGTAATTTGTTTTCTTTCCAAATGCATTAAGTAACTAATGAGAAAGGTCTTTATTTTGATGGGATGTTGGTTACATTTATTAAAACTCAACCTTTTCACATAACACGTATAAATTTTATTGCATATAATTTATACCCCAATCAGTTGATTTTAAATGAGTATCTTGTGGACTTCTAGACTTTCTCCTACTTAAATTGTTTCATGTAGCATAGTGACTAAACCCTAGTAGAAGTTTTGCCTCTAATAAGCCATTTGACCTGGATTTCTATGACCTCTCAAGTTTTAATTCTCTGATCTGGATAATTGAGATTTTAACAGTACCTACTTCAAAGAGTTGTAAGGATTAAATTTTTTAAATGCATATAAAATACTTAGCATAATACCTGGCACATAGTAGATCCTCATTATATAGTAGCTGCAAATTATTATTAACAATTACTATTTACATTGTCATTTCTCCTTTGAGTTCTCTTTTTATATTTTCACAGAAAACCCATATAGACAGCTGCCCTGTAACTGTCATGGAAGCATGCCTGGAAAGACAGCAATAGAACTTGGACCTCTATGGTATGTGCTTAAGCTAAGAATATACAGATGGTTCCTGACTTAGGATTTTTTGACTCTATAGTGGTGCAAAAGCGATACACATTCAATAGAAAGTGTATTTCAAATTTTGCATTTTAATCTTTTCCCATGCTAGCAATATGCAATACGGGTCCTCTCTCATGATGCTGGCAAGTAGCATTAAGTCACAGCTCCCAGCCAGGCAGACGATCATGAGGATCAACAACCAGTACACTTAACAACCATTCAGTTTTTCCACTTTCAATATAATCAATAAATCATATGAAATAATCAACACTTTATAAAATAGACATTGTGCTGGATATTTTTTGCCCAACTGTTAACTAATTTAAGTGTTCTGAGAATGTTTAAGGTAGTTAGGTTATGCTATGATGTTCGGGAGGTTAGTTCTAGTACATGCATTTTCAGCTTGTAATGGGTTTATCGAGACATAATTCCATCATAGGAATTATGTTAAGGAAGGCCAGTATTCAAAATTGATTTACGTATTGATTTATTATGTGTGGTAAAAGAACAAATTTCAATTTAATTTTTTTTTAAGTCTAGGTAAATAATTATAATTCTTCTACCCCTATGAACCTAAAGTGTTTTCTGTTTTCAGATTTTTCTATACCATTATTCTCACAAGTTTGTGACACTGCTAAGAGATGGTGAGATCAAAAAGAGCCTGGCAGATCTGCAAACTAGATCATTCATTTCTGAATTAGTAAGAATGAGGCTTTTTTCAGCTGACAGTTTGCAGAACTAGGATGTGATTATGAAATGATCACCGTAACTTCTTATAGAAGAGTCAACTTGATATAAGAAGTCTTCAAGAAATTAGTTTTAAGTGAGAAGGACATGTGAAAGTACATGCTTTTGTTTTAGGTAAAGCTGTTTAGATGGGACTCACCTGCAAAGATTTCCTCACTCAGAGCCATTGTTCATGTCTTTACTCTCATGCACAGTCTCTTCCCCTTTCCCCAGATCCAGTTCAAATTGTGTCCTCTTTGAAGTTTCCAGTGTTTCACCCAAAATTTCTAAATCCCATTTTAGTAAATCTCACATCGATCATTCATTTGACACTTTAAAGTCATACATCTTTTCATATGTATTTGCTAACCAAATAGTAATAGCTGTCATTCATTGAGGATATACTTAGGATCTCATTAATTCCCATAACAAGACTGAAAAGTTTTATTTTCTATTTTGTGATGAAGAATAAGAGACTCAAAAGCAGTAATCACTCAAGATTACATAGATAGTAAGTGGTGGAGCCAGCATGTGAATTCAGGTTTATCTGACTTGGAATTTCATATTCTGTCCATTATACCGGTCATTCTCAAATTAAATGGAAAGTCGATGAGACTTACCCTTGTGCCATTTTTTAACTGAATCACCATCACCACTGTAATTCTCCTATACCTACTTCTGTCCCACCCCACTTTACCATACACAAGGTGGATTAAGACTTACTGACAAGAATATGCATTATGAAAACTTATGTTTCACACTGTGCGCCTGTCTAGGTCCTATCTAGATTTATAGGCTTTTATAGGGTAAACCCTGTCTTTTATACTTTGGTGTATCTTCCACACCCGTATGTACCACAGGGCTAGTAGTCTTACACACCTTACCTGAGGGCTCAATAAATTCTTTGTTGATTTACTGTGAGTGAAATTTCCACAACTAATCCCACTAACTTAGAGAAATAACATGATAAAAGGTGTGGGCAAATAGAAAGTAATTTTAAATTAAACCATAAATTCTTGGGATGCCTGGGTGGCTCAGTTGGTTAAGCATCCAACTTCGGCTCAGGTCATGATCTCATGGTTCGTGAGCTCAAGCCCCTCATTGGGCTGTGCTGACAGCTCAGCGCCTGGAGCCTACCCTACTTCAGATTCTGTGTCTCCCTCTCTCTGCCCCTGTCCCCCTCTCAAAAGTAAACATTAAAATAAATCATAAATTCTTTAATTTCAGCATTTACTCCATCCTATAAATTAAGTTAGTTGTGATTAAATTATGGAGACTTTTTTTTTTAAGTTTATTTATTTATTTTGAGAGAGAACATGTGTGGTGGAAGGCAGAGAGGAAGAGAGGATACCAAGCAGGCCCAAGCAGGCTCTGCACTCAATGTGCAGAGCCTGATGGGGGCTCAAATTCACGAACCATGAGATCATGCCCTGAGCCAAAATCAAGAGTCAAGTGCTTAGCCAACTGAACCACCCAGGTACCCTGAGACTTTTATTTTTAATAGACCTTTCTCAAACCCAGTTCTCTGTATTTTTTTTTTTTTCTTTTCCAGGTCAAGTTCCCTTTTCAATACTGGATTCCTCAAAAGAATGCTATTTGAATCTCTTCACCATGGTTTAGATGACATTCAGACCCTAATAAAGACATTAATCTTTGAATCAGAGTGTACTCCTCAAAGTCAGTTTTCAGTTCCTACGCCTTCAAATCTCAAGCAAGGTGACATTTACATTTAGGGCCTGAAATGAGTAACAATTTTATTAAAATATACATATATTTTTTTCTAGTTTTAGTAGACTAAAAGAACTAAACGTCTGTTGTGGTTTTATTATCCTATACCTGCTTTGTAGAGAGAGAAACCTTAGGTAATTCTGAGAATAGTGTGGTCGAAAATTTTCGTAATATCCATTGAGACACAGAAGCTGTACACTTTCACTCATTACAACTGTTTTTTGTCCTTTATTTTCTCTTTGGTATAAAATAGACTTTTGTAGTTTTATCTGGCTGTTGATACAAGGGTGGGCCTATTAGACATTCTAGTTAAGTCATTAAAAGCAGCAGCTATTGTTAGGCAGTTAAAAATGTAAACCTTGTAGCCTGTTTTTACCACAGAATCTCGTATTTCATAAAAGCAGTGTGTGTAGAATTTCGTAAGCTTTTATTTAAAGTTTGAATTGTTGCTTAAGGTCATTCTGTAAAATATTTTGTTATTCCCATGTTTTTATTTTAGAAGAATGTGGTGTGTTTATTAAAACTACAGATGATACCACACCAGATAACTACATTGCACAAGGTATGTATATGTCCGTGTGTGTATATATGTAAATATGTATGTATTAGTGCAAAAACGCAGTTAGAAGGGCAGGAAGAGATTGCTCTGGTGGCCTTCTTTAAAATGCTTCTTTACCGTATTATACTGACAACATAACTATAGTAAAACTTGTTTATCTGGCATTTGCACAGTTCACAATTTCTATTAACATGTACTTGTTCACATCTCTAATATATGGTGATCCCCTTGAAAGAACTAGAAGACCTTGAAGAACCATGTGAACCAAACTTAAGCTCAAATTATATTTGATACAGTAATAAAGATTCAGTTTTATTCTAATTCTTTTAAACTTTCTCATCAACATATATCACAATTCCATTAATTAACCATAAGACCCTGTTCTCTAGCCATGAAGAATTTACTATATAGCCTTTCTTATAATTTGGGATGTGTGCATGCACACTTTAAAATATGGTTGTATTAGGGATTACAAATTCGAATCCAAACGATTTTAAGATTTATGTCAGTGTCTTAATGTCTAAGGTTTTGTTTTGCTCTTTAAAAGCTTAGATTCTAGGGGCGCCTGGGTGGCTCAGTCGGTTAAGCAGCCGACTTCAGCTCAGGTCATGATCTTGCGGTCCGTGAGTTCAAGCCCCGCGTCAGGTTCTGTGCTAACAGCTCAGAGCCTGGAGCCTGTTTCAGATTCTGTCTCCCCCTCTCTCTGACCCTCCCCCGTTCATGCTCTGTCTCTCTCTGTCTCAAAAATAAACAAACATTAAAAAGAATTTTAAAAAATAAAAAAATAAATAAAAGCTTCGATTCTAAATGTGTTTTGAATACTAATAAAAAGAACTAGATAGTGTTAAGACAGAGGAACAGAACAATGCCCTTTCATGTCACTAATGTCATTTCACAATTACAAAGCTAAAATATGTTCCCAATTTTCAGAAATCATACTTCTTTCCACATTGATCTTTTATTACTAGCTTTTGAGAATTTAAATACTTGCCTGAGATAGAAATACATTTTTCTTGTAAGTTTAAGGTCAGATGACTAAAGTCAGAATAAGATTTTGTCAAAGTAAATTGAGACCATTGTTGTAATAATTGTTCACAAGCACTGAAATTCTGAAGAGGAGAGTTTTTGCTGTAAATTAAATTGGGTGATTTCAAGTGCTTCAGTTAATGCACGTACAATATTCCTTTGCTTGTTTGTGCTACCTGTGAGAAGTAAAACTTGCCACCTTATAAAGTGAGGATTTGGTGGGGAGAGGGGATAGATTTGTTTTGCTTTCAGTGTGTGTAAGTGCTCATTTTTTGTGTAAGTAGCCCAGGCTGACATGACCCCTATACTGGAGGACAGTCGGACGCCCACATCCAGCCAGCATTGGAGGATACAGTGGCTGACAGGGTTGAAATGTCAGTGAATGACAAAGGACAGAATTACAATTTTTTATTAGTTGCTCAACATTTTAGTGTTGATCTTCAAAGCCAAGAAAACTTCAACTCCTTTTAATAGTATATGGTTTAATAACTACTAAATGCTCCTTCCAATGGTCATGTTTAGTTGGCATCTTCAACTAATTTGCTAACATTCACAATTCTACCCAATCCTCAGTTGGGAGAGTAAAGGCATTATGGTACATTGCAATAAGCATTGGATTTAAGAGCATCATTTTACTCCTGTTTGTCGTGTAACCTCAGCCAGGCCACTCACCTTCAGCAGGGGTGTCTTAAATCCTTCTTAGAATAAAGCAAAATACAAGTTTTAAAAATAAAGTCTCTGAGCTGTTCTTATATATAAAGAGAATCAGACTAATCTCTATGGGTTCTCAAAAATTATTATTTTAAGATTGATCAATATTTAAATCTTTCACAATAGAAAATATCAGGCCAAAAAGAGTCATTATTAAGGTGTTCTGATTTTTTGTATGTGTATGTTTCAGGAAAAAGAAAAGGTAATGAAACAGTCACAACTTTAGCCAAAAGGCAAAAGACTGATGTCAGTACTGAACATCCTCCCTTTTATTACAACATCCACAGACACAGCATTAAAGGAATGAATATGCCAAAGTAAGACAACCAGTGAATGGCAAAATGTATATGTTATATTTTAATGACATTGTGATTTACATAAAAATACAGAACCTTTTTTTTTCCTTTCCTTCCTGCAGGTTGAAAAAGTTTTTGTGCTATCTTTCTCAAGCAGGCTTTCGAGTGAGCCGAACTCATTTTGACCCAATGGGTGTTCGTACAGATGCACCTCTGATGCAATTTAAATCGATCCTTTTAAAGTACAGCACCCCTACATACACGGGAGGACAGTCGGAGGGCCACGTCCAGCCAGCATCCGAGGATACAGTGGCTGACAGGGTTGAAATGTCAATGAACGACAAAGCAGAAGCAAGCAGTTGCAGAAGATGGTAAATGTAGCCAAGAGTTACTCCAGATGTCTGTCTAGATGGCCTGGTAGTTCTCTATACCAACTGTAGTTCTTTTTCTATTCTTTTAATTCAGTGGTGTAAAAATAAAAAAAACAGTGTTTTCATTCAGAAAATTAGCAGTTTCTAACTTAGCTAGTTTGGGAGCTGTGCTTTCCAGTTTTTTCTTATTGTAAAGAAAACTTAAAATTTTAATGAAAACATTTCATATGAAGCCACGTTTATGACTGAGATCACCCTACCATTTAGTAACTCAGAAAACTTTCACTTGCAAAGTGTTTGGAATTTTATGTATGTTATGGAACCATCCTTTACTGTTCTTAATCACATGTCTACTTAAACTGATTCTGTTTAAGCACACAAAATGAAGCCAAAAGCCTTTTACGTATTACCCTAAATAGAACAATGCCCTTTCATGTCACTAACATTATTTCACAATTACAGAGCTAAAATGTGTTCCCAATTTTCAGAAATCATACTTCTTTCCACATTGATCTTTTAATTTATTACTAGCTTTTGAGAGTTTAAATACTTGTCTGAGATAGAAATAAGTTTTTCTTTTAAGTTTAAGGTCAGGTGACTGAAGTCAGAGTAAGAGTTTGTCAAAGTAAATTGAGACCATTGTTCTAATAGTTGTTCATAAGCACCGAAATTCTGGAGAGTTTTTGCTGTAAATTAAATTGGGTGATCTCAAGTGCCTCAGTTAATGCACGTACAATATTCATTTGCTTGTTTGTGCTACCTCTCAGAAGTAAAACTTGCCACCTTATGAACTTACGAAGTAAGGATTTTTGGGGGGGTGGTGGGAGACAGATTTGCTTTGTTTTTGGGTGTGTGTATGTGCTCATTTTTTTGTATAAGTAGCCCAGGCTAACATGACTATGAAAATTAGTAGAAGCTCCATTAATAAATTTTGTTCTTGCTTCATTTGAATGTAAAAGTTTGGATAACAGGATTTGGTATAAAGTTTAGATTTTTGTCTCAAGGACTTAATCCATATTTACCCTGCATTACTTTTTAGAGGAAGTAACTTTTTATCTGAGTGAGCATAAAGCTTGGGGGATGGAGAAGAGTTATAACTGAAAAGGTTTTAAATACACTATGGAAGAAAAAAAGCACACCCATGACATATTTAAAGATCCAGGGAGTGAGATCAACATAGTAGATAAGCAGAAATAAAAAAAATTCTTTGTGTTATTACAGCATAGTCCTAGGAGGATGTGTTTTCTCCCATTAGTAGAATCATATTTAAATAAACGAACAGGTGAACTGCAAGTGATATACTAGAATGACCCCCCAAAAAACCCTGTAACTTTTGCCAGTTAAAATTATTACAAATGAGCACAAAAATAAAAGTTATTACTTTTTTGTTTATATACTTAAAAATTACTATAAATCCACAAGGCAAACCAGCGCTTGGACCATCTGTACATATTGTTAAATTGAGTATCTGTCTCAAATCTTGCCAAATGCTTGTCAGCGTGACATATTTTGATCAGTGATAACGTTGGGCTTTATGCCAGGAGCCTAATTTGATAGAGAAATAATATATAAATTACTGTTATTTAAAATATATGTTGTGTTTTAATTTCACATACACAGATTTTCCAAAGAAAGGTGGTGAGAAGTAGTCAGGAACTCTGTTAAGGTAATGTTATCAACCTAAAGAGGAAATACTTTTAAAATTCCAAATAATGCTACATTAGCGCCTTGTCCCCATTAACTACTGTGGTAGTTTGGGGCATGCACATGTTGAGTGCATTGTAAAATAGTATCAGTTGTATTGCTCCATTAAATTTTGATTAATACAAGCAGCCAGTTTTTACTCTACCATCAGGAAACCAGTGTGTTGACTCTGCTAGCTGCTTACGTCACTACTCTAACCATACACTCGAGAAATAGAAGAAAGGAAGAAATGGGGTTGGGAGCCAACGTGGTGGATTTGGGTTAAAACCCGTTTATCACCTGAGTTCAACCAGACTCCACTCTGAATAAATGCATGATGTTCTGGTTTCCAGAAATCAGAACTTAAGACCAGTTCAGTAATCCCAAAAGGTCTAGGAATTTCTTTCCTCGGTGCATAATTGCTCTGGCAAATGGCCCAGGTTACTCTGGAGAAGGCTAAGAGGAAAATACATATCATAGCCTTGTGATGTTTTGGCAGGGTCCTTTCTCAAAGTGCTCTGAAAATACGAATTAAATCAGACCTGGGAATTGCTAAGGTATCATGACAACTATCGTGGCTCAAGTCAGACCTGTAGTTTTCAGTAATATAAATCAAGTAGGACCACTCTGGCCCTTTAGATCACATGACCAATTAGCCAAAGCCAAAAAAATCCTATGTCAGACTATACTGATCATCCTGTCAGTCCTACTGCCTGTTATAGTAACTCTAACTATGTACACCTTTCTGGGCCAGCAGTTAAGGGAACTAAGTTTCTGACACACTGCTGCTTGGGCAATGTCCACTGAATAATCATCTTCCACAGGCATCCCTGGCCAATTGACATACTATTCAAGGATGCCCTGCTCACCACTATATTTCCCAAGCCTAGGTAAAGAGAGCTGACCAGGCTCTTGTGAGATATACAGTGAGACAGTGGTGAGCAGATCACATATAATACATTCTCTCCAATATTCCCCGTTTTAAGTCTTTGATTTCCTTTCTCTACATTGTATCACAGCATTTCTAGCATCTTCCCTCCAGTTTAGAGGAGCCAGTCCTGAGTTTTTCTTTCAGTCAAGTAAACAGAGCCACATCCCACAACATCCCACAAGCTGACAACTGAGCCAGAATTTCGGGTACAAGTGTACCTATATCAATAATTTAACCCAATTTAAAATTACATTCCTGCAAGACCCAACATAGTCTATTTCCACAGGTATACTCCACATATCATTAGTATATATGATCAAAAAAGCATTCTTTCAGGTCACACTTTGTACTTGTTCCCAAGGACATGCTGGGATCTGACTCTATATCCTGCAGGCAATAAAGGATTGTAGCTACCTATACAGCAAACGGGCTGCTTTTTGCAAGGTAACTAACTCCTTGAAGTGCACTTAAGGGGTCATCTGCCAAGGCAGCAGACATCCAAGGGGCTTCTTCCATTTTCAGTGAGGGTTAGTGGCATTAAGGATTTAGGATATTCATTCATCCAAATCTTTCCAAAATTTTTATTCCAATTCAAAGAATATTGCTGTTTACTGACCAGTATCTTTACTCTCACTTGAAAGACTCCACCACACAGCAAATTCAGCCAATTTACTAGAACAAACTTTCTATCCAGTATCTCAGACTTAAAGCTACAGGGGAGGTTGGAAAAGTGAGCACCTCACAATTTTAGTCTCCATACAGAGATTGATTTTTCCTCTTTAGGGAATTCACAAAGCCCAGGAAGAGGTTACAAAGGCTGAACATCTTTAAAAAAAAAAAAAAAGTGGGGGCACCGGAATGGTTCAGCTCAGTCTATTAAGTGTCCAACTCTTGATTTTAGCTCAGGTCATGATCTCAGTTTGTGGGTTCCAGCCCCACATCAGGCTCCGTGATGACAGTGCAGAGCCTGCTTGGGATTCTGTCTACCTCTCTCCCTGCCCCTCCCCTGCTCACGCTGGCATACTCTCTCAAAATACTTTAGAAAATTATTAATAAAAAACACAGTGACTGCATTGGTCTACAACACCTTGTCATCCACAGCTATATGATCCCTTTCTCTGCCGCCACCCTTTCCGCATCCAGAAAGGACCAACACCCCCCCTCCCCAGCCTAAAGATCCTTTTCTAGCTCTCAAGTGTAGATAAGACTGTTAACTTTGAAATGTGAGTAAACTGAATCTGAATTATCCCCAAACTGTAAACTTCAACCTACTTTATGTAAGAAAATATTTCCTAGGAAGTGGCATATTAACTGCAATAGCTTGTATTTATGAGATTTAGCACTGCACAGTGTTGTTTCTACACAGATTATATCCTATAAATTACAGCAAGGCTAAGTGAGATTAATTTATTCAATGCCATTCTAAAACTGGCAGGTGAAGGAGCCAGGACCCAACCCCAGGCTTACCTAAGTGCTCTTGCTTTTAGCCACTTCATGATCTATCTTCAGCAAAGGACATACATATGTAAGACAAAAGTGGAATTGTAAAAAAAAGTGTAATTAAAAAAAAGGCAGTCCCATAGAAAATTCTGATACATAATTATTATAAAATTATAGTTAACCACTAGCCTCCTGCACATTTTCTATCTGAAACCCTTTTAACCAGTATACCCTATACTCAATAATTATCAATACATATGTGGAAAGCACTTTCAGCTTTGTTTCCATTTTCTACTGCCAAGATTTTCCCAGAACATAGTTTTTGATTGATAGCAAAATCATGGCAAACTACAACTCCAGCATTTGTAGGGACTTTATGCTGGAAGGGAACAGAGTCCTCTCACCATAAGTATGGGGCCCCCTCCACTATGCCTGGTGTCCCAAGTCTCACACAACTCTGGGTCATTTTCTATAGAGAACTAATTGCCCTTATCCTGCTGGAACAGTGGAAAGAGTAATCTGGTGGTAAGGGAAAGTTTCTGTGGGTCCAAATACTCCTCAGACACACCATTAACCTATCCCATTTTCACACCGATTTTGCTGGAAAGGCAAGCCAAAGTCTCCAATTGCTAAGCATTTTGTAGATGTTTTCAATCTTCCTCCATCCTGCTAAATCAGTTACCACCGTCCATGTGAAAACATCTCACTTCTCAATATGTTGACAACACCCATTATATCCACAATTCTTTTTTACCTGAATTTATTCATTAAAAACCCAAAAGTATTCCTTTGGCATCATCTTAGTGGTGTTTGGTTTAAACTGCGCAGTTTAGGGGGCACCCGGGTGGCTCAGCTGGTTAAGCCTCTGACTTCGGCTCAGGTCATGTTATCACACACACTTCGTGAGTTCGAGCCCCATGCCAGGCTCTGTGCTGATAGCTCAGAGCCTGGAGCTGCTTCGGATTCTGTGTCTCCCTCACTCTCTGCCCCTTCCCTGTTCATGCTCACACTCTCTCTCAAAAAAAAAAATTTTAAAAACATAAAAAAAAAATTTAAACTGGGAAGTTTACATTTTAATCCACAGACTAAACAGAGAAAGTACATTTTTAGAAAATACCTTTTGCCAACTGGAAGCAGTACTGCCTTCAGTGTATTCTTATTACTGGTCACCAAATAAAATTTAGTTATTTTTTTGTTAAGAGATTAATTTAGCATAATACAGTACTTTCATCTTTACCTTAGGAATTGCCTGCTAAATGTGTCTAGGCCCCTCAGTATTGATGTCTCTCTAAAGTTCATGTTTAAGTACTCAGATGTTTGACTATCACAGAATGTGGCTGTATTTGGAAACAGGGCAATTAAAGGTCACTGGGGATGGGCACTAATCTGATAGGACTGGTGTCCTTAGATTACAACACACACATGCACAGGAGAATATGTGAAGACAAAGGGAGAAAATGCTATCTACAAGTCGAAAAGAGAGGCACCTAAGGAAACACCACCACCTTTGATCTCGGATTTATAGCCTCCAGAACTGTCAGAAAATGAATTTCTGTTTAAGCCACCCAAACTGTGGTACTTTGTTATGGCAACTCTAGTAAATTAATATAGCCACCTAAAGAAAGTAGAGACTGATACTGAATGTTATATACTGGAAGAAAAAGCACTTACGATTTTCAGGGTTCAGGGGTGCTGGATGGCTCAGTTGGTTAACTGTCCAACTTCAGCTCAGGTCATGACCTCACGGTTTGTGGGTTTGAGTCCCGCATCGGGGTCTGTGCAGACAGCTCAGAGCTTGGAGCCTGCTTTGGATGCTGTGTCTCCCTTTCTCTGTCTCTCACCTGCTCTCACTCTCTTTCTCAAAAATAAATAAAACATTAAAAAAAAAAGTTTTCAGGGGTTCATTTGAAAGAAATTTAGTGGAACGTTAACACTGAAGAGAACTCTCCAATTACACCTTGCTAAAATCAGTTTAGCTACACAACTAATTTACTTATGAAGTCAATTCCTAATTAAAATCAGAAAAGGAAATTTGTGATTTCCAGCTTTAAACTTCCAAAAGTACAGCAACTAGGGGAGAATTTCTTTAACAGGAAAGAAACATAACGCCATATTCAAAAAGACCATAGTTTTACACCAAATAAATAATCTGTGGTATAAAGACATTCTAAGTATGAAAATACAACATTAAATGTTTAAGCTGGAAGAAACTCTAGACACTAATACTTACTTGGACCCAAAAGGCTAGTATGGTTAGACCAGAGTATGCTAAATGGCACAGAAAGTTGTGTCTGTAAAAGAAGACTTTTCTAGAAAAAAGAAAAATTTTTAAATAACCTTATTGAAGGAGAAGGCATCCACCATAAAATGCACCCTTTTAAAGTATTAAGGAATGATTTCAGGGATTTAGAATATAGAGTTGTGCAAGTATCACCACTAATTTTAGAATTACTAATTTTCACTACCCCAAAAAGAAACCCCATACCCATTAGCAACCAGTCACTCCCAATTCACTCCTCCCCCAACCCTTGGCAATGACTATTTTCTGTCTGCCTGGGAGAACACTACTCTATCTTCCTGGAAGAAGTCCTGTATTAACTGTTCTAGGTTAATGGATTTGGCATGTTAGTGGGATTTTGTTTTTCAGATGTGTCTGCATGCACACGAGATAATGATCTGTAGTTTTGTAATGCTTTTGTCTGGCTTTGGTACCAGAGTAATACTAGCCTCATAAAATGAGCCTCATCTTATTTTTGGAAGTACTTATAAAGAAAAGGTTTTAATTCTTCTGTAAACACTTGATAGAATTCACAAGTATCTGGGCCTCAGCATTTTTCTATATGGTAAGTCTTATTACTAATTCCATCTCTTATTCAGATTTTCAACTTGTTCTTAAGCCAGTTTCACAGCTTGTCTCTTTTTAGGAATTTGTCCATTTGATCTAGATTTTCTAATTTGTTGGCATACAGGTGTTCACATTATTCCCTTATAATTTTTCCTATAATGTGATAGCAATTGTTCCTCATTCCTGATTTTAGCAAATTTTTTTATCATTCTAAAAGTTTGTCAATTTTATTATCTTCAAAGAACCAGCTTTTAGTTTTGATTACTGTTTTCCTATTTATTTTACTCCTTTTTTTGTTTTGGTCCTTGTTTGGGTTTAGTTCTTTAGTGTCTTAAGTTAGAAGGTTATGTTATGGAGATATTCTGTTCATACCACATCCACAGCTATAACTTCCCCTCTAAGCACTGCTTTAGCTTCATCCCATAAATTCCAGAATGCTGCATCTTTTCATTCAGATTTTCTACTTTACTTTTTGACTTCTTTGACATACTAGTTTTTTAGTAGTTTAATTTCTATGTATTTGTGAGTTAACCAAACTTCCTTTTATTGATTTCTAAACACACTCCATTACAGCCAGAGACCATATGTTGCTGTGTGTGTGTGTGTGTGTGTGTGTGTGTGTGTGTGTATACAGATCTGTATGTTTTTTCAATTTACTGAGGCTTAATGTAAACCTGTCCACCCTGGAGAACATTCCAGGTATTCTGCTATTGTGTGAAGTTTTTTGTAGATATGTTGGGTCCAGTTGGTTTTACTGTGCTGTTCGAGTCTTCTACTTCCTTGCTATTGTTCTGCCCAGTTGGAACTGTCCTCTATGAAAATAGGTATTAACATCTTCAATTATCATTTTGAATTGTCTATTTCTCCCTTCAATTACACCAGTTTTTGCCTCATCTGGCAATGTACCTTAAGGTCCTGTTGTTTGAATACATGTTTATAATTATTACATTTTTCTGATGAACTTTCATCATTATAAAGTATCTGTCTCTAACAATTTTTGTCTAAGTCTATTTTGTCTGATATTAGTATAGCTACTTTGGTTCTCTTTTGGTTATTGTTTTATGTTCTATCCTTTACTCTCAACCGATCTGTTTCTTTGAACTATTTTCCTATGGACAGTATATGTATCATGTTTTTAATCCACTCTGCCATATCTGCCTTTTTTTTTTTAAAGTTTATTTATGTATTTTGAAAAAGAGAGGGCACACGCACATCTGAGCAGGTGAGGGGCAGAGAGGGAGAGAGAGAATCCCAAGCAGGCTCCACACTGTCAGGGCAGAGCCCGATGCAGAGCTCAAACTCACAAACTGTGAGACCATGACCTGAGCCGAGATCACGAGTTGGACACTTCAAAGACTGAGCTACCCTCGTGCCACCTAATATCTGCCTTTTAATGGAGCATTAAACCCATTAACATCTAACAGACTTAATGGTAACAAGATCTACAATCTGACAGTTTGCTATTTATGTCTTATTTCTCTATTCCTCCACTACAGCTTTCTTTTGTGTTAAATGTTCCTTCTTATATACAATTTTAATTTCTTCCTTTTACTATACTTGTGGTAGAATTATTTTCTTAGTGGCTGTGCTAGGGACCACAACATCTTAATCTGAAATATTCTAGCTCTGATTAATACCAACTTGATTTCAATAGTCTAGAAAACCTTTGCTCCAATATTGCTCCATTCTCTCCTTGATGTTTTATGCCAAAAATTATACATTATAAGCCATTCAGCAGTTTTGCATTACTTGATGCAGTTTTCTTTTAAATTAGAAATGTAAACAAAGCACTGTTACAGACAATGTTTTTATCTCCCCACCCCAAAGCTACTATAGTGAACCCTAAACCCTAATGTGATGGTATTTACAGGTTAGGCCTATGGAAGGTAATTTGTTTTAGTTTCGGTAACAGTGGGCCCCCTTATAAGAACAGAAAGAAACCAGAGCTCTCTGCCTCCCTCTACCATGTGAGGAAACAGTGAGAAGGCGATTGTACACCAAGAAGAGGGCCCTCACCAGGAACCACACCTACCCACAACTTATTCGACTTTCCAGCCTCCAGAACTATGACAAATAAAGTGTAATGTTTAAGCCATCCAATCTATGGTATTTTGTTGTAGCATCCCAAGGCAATACAAATACATTTATAGTATCTCTTATATTTAATTATGTAGTCAGCTTTACCAGTTCTACTTATTTGTGTAGATTCATGTTACTATCTAAGATCCTATCACATCTAAAGGAGTTCCTTTAATATATCTTACAGAGCAGGTATACTTGAGACAAATTCATTGTTTGCGTGTGGGAGTATCTTAATTTCTTTCATTTCTGAGGAGAAACTGCTGTATATAGATATTCTTGGTTGACTTTTTCTTTCATGACTCTGTCATTCACAACCTCCTGACCTCTGTGACTTTCGTGAGAAGCAATCTGTTAACCACGGGGTGCCTGGGTGGTTCAGTCAAGCATCCGACTCTTGGTTTGGGCTCAAGTGATTATCTCACAGTTTGTGAGATCAAGCCCCACATCAGGCTCTGCATGGACAGCACAGAGCCTACTTGGGATTCTCTCCCTCTCTCTCTACCCCTCTCCTGCTCACACATGCACGTGCTCTCTCAAAAATGAACTTAAAGAAGTGGTTCATCTTATTAAAGATCCCTTGTATTTGATGAATCACTTTCCTTTTGCTGTTTTCCAAGAGTTGTTGAGCTTAGTTGTACAGATTCATGTTTTTCATCAAATTTTGAAAATTTTTAGCAATTATTTCTTCAAATACTCTTTGAGTCCCTTTTCTTCCTCTCCTTCTGGGACTCCCTTTATGTAAGTTAATACACTTGGCGTCCCACAGGTCTCTGCAGCTTTTTTCCCTTCTTGTTCTCTGATAGGATACCCTCTAGTGGCCTGTGTTCACATTTGCTGAATATTTCTACCAATTCAAAGCTGTTGAACTTTTTTTTTTTTTAAGTAAGCTCTATGCACAACATGGGGCTTGAACTCACAACCCTGAGATCAAAGAGTTGCATGCTCTACTGACTGAGCCAGCCAAGCACCCCAGGAATTTTTAAATGAATTTATTTCACTGTACTTTTTCAATCCAAAATTTCTATATGGTTCTTTTGTCATAATTTCTCTAATGTTACTCTCTATTTGGTGAAAAACTGTTCTCACATTTAGTTTTTAAGATCTGGTTGCTTTTCGTTCTTTGGACACATTTTTTTAGAAGCTAACTTAAAGTCTTTGGGCTCAGGTCATGATCTCATGGTTCATGAGTTCAAGCCCCATGTCAGGTTCTGTGCTGACAGCTCAGAGCCTGGAGCCTGCTTTGGATTCTGGGTCTCCCCCTGTCTCTCTGCCCCCCTCTACCCCTGCTCGCTCACTCTCTCAAAAATAAACATTTAAAAATTAAAAAAAAAAAAATGTGCCAACTCTGGAGAACAGAATCCTTTCACTTCAAGGTCTACTGTGTTTGTGCTTTCTTGAATGACCTTCCTGGACTAATTCTGTGAAGTCTGCATTCTTAACTGTATGTGACCATTATATACCCTGCTTCATTAGCTGACAGATGAGGTAAGATTGAACAGAAATTCCCTTAAATACCTTGAAATAACTCCCCTCGCCTTGCTGAAGTGCTCTGTAAATGTGTGGAGACATGCCTTCAACACCCCAACATGCAGTTTTTTCAAGCCTACCTTAGCCTTCACTTCCTGCTTGCAGAGCCTCAAGTAATGCCACAGGTACGATTAGTGACTTCCTTTTTTTTTCCCCTGCCTTGGGCATGCATACAACCTTGAACATGTACATGGCCTTCTATATTCATAGAAATATGCTGAAGCTTTTCAGAGATAGGTCATTCCTCAGCTTTTCCTTTTATTTTTTGGCCAGCTTATTTTTAGTCCCAGTTGGTATCACTGCCTCAGAGAAGCTGCTATGTTAAATAACTGAAACTGTTTCTGAACAAGAGGTTGTAGATAGGGCTGTAAGGCAGAGTCACACAAAATATAAGACAAGTTCTGGGACTAGAGCTGTTCAGTGAAGAACCAGACAGGTCAGATAATGACAGTTCTATGGGGTGGGCTTTTTAGGGAGCTGTAAACCCCTTCCAGTGGCTACAAGGCTGCTGGTTTCCACCACTACCATAGTTGCAAGCCTATTCTTTTTCAAGGCAACCCAGGAATGTGGGAAAGGAGGGTAAGGCAATCTATAATGCTACAGAATTTATGTTACAGTTTTTACTGAATAAATGCTTTTTCAATTACTGACAGACTTTAGTTCAGTTTTAGAATTCTAAAAAACTTGATTTTGACAACGTTTACAATGTTCTCACTGCTTTTATGAAAGATTTCCAGAGGTCCTTACTCCATGAATTGAGAAGAGTTCTCAAGTAATTTTTCCAGTGACAACAACTACACACTAATACTCCTTTCTTATAACTGTTTCTAAAATTTAGAAAAGTATAGTAAAACCTTGAATTGTGAGTAACTTGTTCTGCTAGTGTTCCACAAGACAAGCAAACATTTCTAATAAATTTTAACTTGAAGAGATGTCTTGCCCTATGAGTAGTACGTGACACTGAACATCACATGATCACAACTGAGCCAATGATTCTAGAAATTCGCTTTGATAATATGAGTGGCTTAGGATTAAGAGCATGTTTTCAGAACAAATTTTGCTCTCAAACCAAGGTTTTACTCTATTTCCAAGTAGAAATGTGAGGGGATTTGAAAAAGATGCCTTTTCTCATCTTGCATTTCAATTATTCCATATTTATTTATCCAAATCAGAATCCTGAACCTTAATTTCCTAAAATGTACAAGGGAAACATCTTCTTCACAAGGTTCAAAGGATTTAAAATTATAATTTTAAACTTATTATAACACTTATTATTATTATAACACTTATTATAAAAACTTGTAACACTACAGTAATCAAAACAGTGTGGTACTGGCAAAGGGACAGTCATATAGACCTATGGAATACAGAGCCCAGAAATAAATTCTCATATATATGGTCAATTAATTTCAACTAAGACTGCCAAGACAATGTAATGGACAAAGAGCAGTCTTTTCAACAAATGGTGCTGGGAAAAGTGGATATCCAAACACAAAACAAAATTGCATCCATGCACAAAACTCAAAATGGATCAAAGATATAAATTTAAGAACTAAAACTTTAAAACTCTTAGGAGAAACAAAACATACAGGAGGATCTTCATAACACTGGACTTGGCAATTCTTTCTTGAATAGGACACCAAAAGCACAGGCAACAATAACAAAAATAGGCAAACTAAACTTCATTAAAATGAAAAATTTTGTGCAAAGGACACTATGAAGAAAGTAAAAAGGCAACCCACAGAATGGGATAGAATTATTTGTAAATTGTATATCTGATAATAGATTAATATCCAAATTTTAATATCTCCTACAATTCAACAAGAAAACACAACCCAATTAAGAATGAGCAAGACTTGAAAAGATATTTTTCCAAAGACGATATACAAACAGCCAATAACCATATGAAAAGATGCTTAGTTAGTATCATAGGCCATTAAGGAAATGTAAATCAAAACCACAATGAAATTAACACTTTTTATTCATTGGGATAGTTATTAAAAACAAAAAACAAAACAAAAATAACAAGTGTTGGTAAAAATGTGGAGAAACTGGAATCCTTGTACACTGCTGGTGGGAATATAAAATGGTGCAGCCCCTGCAGAAAACTGGGGTTCCTCAAAAAATTAAACATAGAATTACCATATGTCCCAGCAACTTTGCTTCTAGATATACACTCAAAAGAATTTAAAGTAGGGACTCAGATACTTGTATAAAAATGTTGATAGTAGCATTATTCACAACAGCAAAAAAGTGTCCATCAACCTAAGTGTCCATCAACAGAAAAATGGATAAACAAAATATGATACATCAACAACAACATGGATGAACCTTGAAAACATTATGCTAAATGAAATAAGACACAAAGGACAAATATTATACGATTCCACCTATAAAAGGTGCCTTGGATAGTCAAATTCAAAAAAAGAAAGAAGAATAAAAGTTACCAGGGGCTTGGGGGGTTACGGTGGGGAAAAGAATAGGGAGGTATTGTTTAACGGGTCCAGAGTTTCTGTTTGGGATACTGAGAAAGCTCTAGAATTAGACAGTGATGATGTACACAACACTAAATGTACTTAAATTAATGCCACCGATTTGTACCCATAAAAATGGTTTAAGCTGTAAATCTGATTATGCATATTTTGCCATAATAAATTTTAAATTGAGAATGTATCCAAAGGCCCTTACCACATTTGGTGAGCCTTTTGTTCCTCAATTGAAAGAGTGGGTATAGAAGTTACTTAGAGAATACTTTACAAAACCTTGATTGGTAGTGATGGTAAAACAGTACCTAAGCCACCAACACACACACACACACACACACACACACACACACACACACACACACTACACTCAATGCTCTATCAAATACCTATTATATTTTGCAAAGCATTACAAATCTAATAAATCCACTAATGATGCAAAGTTTACATCCTCCCATACTGACAAAAACACAAACATTCTCTAAGCACAAAGCTTATATTCACAAATAATTTTCTGCAACAAGACAAAATTTCAATTAATCACAATGGGAATTTAGTTATTTAATGCAACCACTAATCTAATATCACCAATAAAATGTAAGCAGTTATATCACAAAACCAGGGTTATATTCAGTGGACATGCATTAATAATAATCTATACAATTTTAATGTTACACCAGAAAAGGAACTGAATACAAAATTTCCCTTGATTTATGGTGGTCTTCAAATTTCATGGCACAGATTACCAATAAAACTGTAAAAACAGATTGTAAATATTTTCAATAAAATGGTAAAAAATTTAATGAGCCTTTAGGTTTCATATTGGGCTAAAGATTCAAAACATCAAGCTGGCCCCAATCTGTCAAAAATGACAGATAAATATATACAATGACTAGACAGGTTATTTAGTTACAATGGTACTGAAGGACTACTCACCCCTGTCCAAAAACAAAAAACAAACAAACAAAAAACCCGTTGGGGTTAATTTCTCAATGCAAACAAAAGTATTTGTAAATACTGTGATTATTATAAACTTGGAAACATACCTGGAATCAGGACAGTGATGAAAGTAACACACAAGGTCAATCATATTTCTGATCTGTCTTCATAAAGCCTTCTGGCTCCAAAAGCCCAACACTGTCCCTCAATATAAAACTAAGAAGAGAATGACTTTACCCTACTTGCTGACATTCTTCTACAGAATAATCTTTCACTAGGGCAGGGCTCAAGCTCCATTAACTTGCTTCTCTAGAGTGTGATTAGCAGAGCACCAAATTTATAAACTGATAGGGCCACCAAAAATGCTGAACACACTTTTCAAACAGAAGCAAACTCCCCCCACCCCCCAATTGTTAGTTCTATGCGCCATGTTATTCTTGAAACTTACGTGGCTACCAATAAGAAAAGAATTAGGGAAGGTTTGAACATATCTTGTACTTTTCATCAAGGCTAAAGTGCAAAATATCTCCATATCTCTGATATTTTAATAGGAAAAAACATCAAACACACATAATAAAGAAACTGAAGTGACAGTAAAGCTAATACAAAAAAGACCTCTTTAAATATACACTTGAAGACTACATAAGACCAATTTTTCTTTCTTCAGTGAAATCTGTAAATGAACCAAGTTCTCACAGAACTTGACATTTTGTTTCTCTTTCCCAGGATCAGAAATTCCAAAATTAGAGGGAAAAAATGGAAGAAAATAACATTGCATGACAATGGACACTAAGTTCATAAAGAACCTTTTTAAAAAATGAGATTTTATGGAAGAAAATACCATGAAAATAATAATCCTATGAGAATTGTCTTTTAAGCACAGTAAATTTGAGCCTTGGTCTTCATGAAGATACTACAGCTTATATAGAAAACTATAAATATACAAGACTCCAGGAAAAAAAGTCAAAATACGTATTATTTAACATTCTGTAGGCCTAAAAAACTTTGGAGGGGAGGGAAAAGAATAGCCAACTGAATCTTAAGAATACAGAACTATGAAAAATTCCTGGGTCAAAAGGGTGCTCCAAATGGAACCATACTTAGTGAAAACATACAACTTAGATTATTTTTAAAAGGAAATAGGTCTTGAATAATTGCAGTCCCTTCCAAAAAGGAAATCTTAAATTAAGGGGAAAAGATTCTAATAGTGTAAACGAGTCTGGCTCAGAAAGAAAACTGAACAACATATCCAAGATTCTGTCCATAAAAGTAAAGACGTTACATCTTTAATATTAAAGAAATAGGCTATAAAAAAAGTTCATTCTCAGACTTGGTTTTAGTAAAAGCTCATTTGTGCTCCTTTGTGGGTGCATAATAAAGTTCCATGGGTTTGTTCACTTTCCAGTATTTCTCACTGACCAATTCCAAAGAAAAAGAGCCATTTAATACCTAAAAGAGAAAAAGAAAGAATTAGAAACTGCTTAAAGCACAGTAGTGAGATGTACCAAACATAAAAGCCCTTTTTTTTTTTAATCTTAGGATAAAACTTCTTGTCACGTATACTATTCATGAAAGAACAACCAAAAGATATCAAAATGGTAACTACTACCCCATTGCAATTTCTCATCCTGTCAGGGTCTCAGGGTCCTGAACCATTTTGAGTAGGCCCCACCAAACCACCTGCCAGTCTCAGCTGGTGAATGTGCTTCCAGTTTCAATAGCTATTCTTTTAAATACTCACAGTGAACTGCCCACTGGCTGTTGCTATGTAAATGGTATACTGCTTCTCACTGGCTGTATCAAGGTTCATCTGGTTTGATTCTCCTTTGCTTCGAAGTTCTTCCAAAGCTAACCTCACAGCCAGATACTTGGATAAGTGATCAACAGTGGCATTACCTGAAGTCTTTATGTATCTGGAAAAATAAATTAAAAATTTAATTTCTACATTAATGATAAAAACATACTCAAACTATAGAATACGTTTCTAACAAGCTAAATAAAATGTTAAGTGTCTCAATTACTCACAAAATAGTATCATAAATTTATTTCTCTACTACCGAAACCTTTTTATTGAGAGGTACTGAAGAGCGGAAAGTACAAACTTACTATCTGTCTACAAGGACATGAAAGTTCTACCTACCTTATCATCCAAAAATGATATAAATGACAAATACAAACACATACAAGGAGAACTGCAGGGAGAAAAGAACATAACCCTCAACCCCAATGAGCAGAATTAGGTCATCTACAGCAGCAAGAGGAATAGTAAGAATATGAGCAAATTTCTTGTTGTCTAAGAACTGATGGATTTTCTGGTTTTTAAGACAGAGCCTAGAAGCACCAACCTTGAAAATAAATTTTTTTTAAGCATGGTATACCATTCAATCACTCATTGAACAAGTATTTGATACTTATCTGACCTCAATGACAGGCAGTGTGGAGATAAGTGGTAAAACAGCCATCTTTGCCAGCATGAATTCTAGAGCCTACTGGTAACCTTAGTATCATTTAAATAACTCTTCTTCCCTCTACCTAGAAGTGTCATTCCTTTCAGATACACAAATGTGGATCGGAAGCACATGAGGAAGGAAGTAAATAACAATCTACGCAGCCAGAATATCCAAGTGAACGCTGGCAATCAATGATATAACAAATACTGCCCTTACTTCTTATGTAAAACTACCTTTTAATTCCAAATTAAATATTATAAATTCAGATAATCTAAGGCTAACCTACACACTTACCTTGTCTGTGCACTATCATCTTTTTCCATTAGTGTAGGATGAGGCCTGAATACTAATTCAATTTCACTAGCACCATCCATTACTGGATCAATTGCCACTGTTGCATTGTTATTATCAAGCTCAAGCCCGGAATCATCAGATGTTTTGGTCCGTTTGTTACTAGGTCCTGCTTCCTGATTACTGTGTGTGGATGCATTACTACAGTGAGAACTGTCACCATTGTCTTCTGCTCCACTACCATTTTCAATCTGTTGTTTCTTGCCTCGCTGTAATCTAGTTAAGGAAAAATAAGGGGGTTGCATAAAATTTACATCTGGACCTTTTCAACATCAATTTTAAAACACGTTTACTGAACTTCAGAATTCTAAAAAAGTCTTCATAATTGAATTTGCTTCAAGTTGGATAATGGCATTTATTTCCCTCGTGTCCCAGAAAGTTCTAAAGAACCCCACTCATATATACATATTTGAATAACTCAAACAAATGTTTATATTCACTTAAGAATTTTCTTTACTTACTATCAGAATTATTGCCATTTGTATTTTGATCATTTGTTATGAGATTTTAAATCTAAAGTCATGATTCAGAAATGAAAATTTAAAAGTTGAGGGAATATACTTGTGCCCCTTTTTAGTTAGTTAGAAGTTCATAAGGAAACAAGATTTAAGATGAATGGGAAGCACTCCCTCCCTGCCAACCTCACTCGAAGTCTGCTAATATAATATAAAATTATTCTAATGAGAAAAACGAGATGGTATCTAAATGACAAGCATGGATAGAAAAGCAGTCTAACAAGCTCAAACACTAAACAACAGCAACAACAACACTAACTGGGCAAGGTGCTCTGGTTATACAACTGATTTACTCATCAAAACAACAGTCAAGGTGGTTATTATCATTTTATAGTTGAGAAAACCAAAGAAAATGAAGTTCAAAGCCCCATGGTTATAAGCTCATAAGTGCCAGAACTAGAGCTAGGATGTGATACACATCTACCACACCGCCCACCCCCAACCTGTATATGAAAGAAATACATGTTTACTGCCAGAACAAGGAAATAACAGCCCGCTGCTTGGGAAAACAGCTCAAGAACTTTCACTTTTTAAAAAACAAAACACACACGCACACACACAAAATCCTGCTTATGAAATCTATAGACCACTTTAAAATTAAGCAGGGATCAATAATAAAGGGCAAAACTATGATTCAAGAATATATCAACAGATACAACAAAATATTTAGTCTTAAAAAGTTTAGAACTAAGCCAGTCACAATTCCACTTATATGAGGTATTTAAAGTAGCCAAATTTCATAAAAACAGAAAGTAGAATGGTGGTTGCCAAAAGCTGAGGGGAGGAGAAGGAAATGAGTTGTTTAATGGGTACGGAATTTCAGTTTTAGAAGATGAAAAGGATTCTGGAAATTGGTTATACAATAATGTGAATGTACTTACACATTACTGTGAACTGTATATTTAAAAATGGTTAAGACAGTAAATTTTATGTTATATTTTCTATCACAATTTAAAACATATTTCAAAACAAACAGGCCAAAATAATGAAACAAACAAAAAAAACCCAGTGAAAACATAAAGACCATACCTAAACATTTCCTAAAATCTGCAACTAAAACAAAAGCAAAGTTGTTTCAGTTGACTGTAAAGTAATCTAACAGGGTTACTTGTCTTACTATATTTATTTTTACCCCACACTTCTTTCGAAAAAAGTTTGAGGTGACAGAGCTAGATTAATTTATTTCAGGCAGCATTCTTAGAATAATGTTAATATAGATTAATAGATTATATCTTGCATATATCAAATCATATCTACAATACTACATACTACTCTAATAGCATTTCAAGAACTACACCATCACACTTGAATGTCATAGGAGGAACCATAAAAGTATTTAGGAATGTGAATATTTAGCCTCTACTATTTAAAGAACTAGTAGAAGTAGTACAGAATCCAATATAAGTATTTTGACAAAGATCAAGACTGCTACACACAAGAAATTAATTTTAATTCAATATAAAGGTAGAACTTCAAAAAATTCATAATCAAAAATATTTACTGAGCAGCTCCTTTTTAAAAAATGTTTACTTATTTTTGAGACAGAGAGAGAGCGTGAGCGGGGAAGGGGCAGAGAGAGAAAGAGAGAGAGAGAAGGAGACACAGAATCTGAAGCAGGCTCCAGGCTCTGAGCTGTCAGCCCAGAGCCTGATGCGGGGCTCAAACTCATGAACCATGACTGAAGATCATGACCTGAGCCAAAGTCAGATGCTTAACTGAGTGAGCCACCCAGGTGCCCCATGAACAGCTACTTTAAGCCAACCATGGTTCTATGCACTGGAGTAATAAGAATCAATAATACTGACAGTCTCTACCCTCTAAGGGCTTATATTATTCTAGTGCAATTGGTAACACACAAATGTCAGAGAATAAGAGCTGTAGGGAAAAATCAAGAAGGGAGGGTAAAAAGGTATGGAGTGCTGAAGTAGAAGATAGGAACTTAGCAACCTGAAGAAAGTGAGAGAGAGTGCCATGTGGATTATCTGGAAAAGGGTTCTTTACAGAGCACAAAAGCCTTGAGACAAAAGCATGCTGGGGAAGTCTGAAGAACAGCAAGGAAGCTGTAAAAAGCTACGAACAAATGAAAGGAACTCTTGTCATGTCCTCACACCACTAGAAACGTTCAAGCAAAATCAAAGGACTACCTATAAAAATTTTGCAAAGGGGATTCTTTCTCCTGCTAAAAGACTAAAATGAACAACTATTAAAATCCCTCAAAGTCTTAGAAATTTATATAACTCTTTTAAAATATATGCATTCAGGGCGCCTGGGTGGCTCAGTCGGTTGAGTGGCCGGCTTTGGCTCAGGTCATGATCTCACAGTCTGTGAGTTCGAGCCCCGCGTCAGGCTCTGTGCTGACCGCTCAGAGCCTGAAGCCTGTTTCAGATTCTGTGTCTCCCTCTCTCTGCCCCTCCCCCGTTCATGCTCTGTCTCTCTCTGTCTCAAAAATAAATAAATGTTAAAAAAAAAATTAAAAAATAAAATAAAATAAAATATATGCATTCAGCATTTTATTTTACTTTGTTAATCAGAGCTGTAGGCCAGTTTAATACAGTTAGAATGCAGCACATCTTCTTCAGAACGACTTCTAAAACTTTAAAAATAGCTATGCTTGAACCTCAATCAAAAATTCTGATTTACTTTGTTTGGGATGGTACCAGAGGCCCTAGAACTTTAAAACTTTCCGTGATTCTGAAGTTTAACCTAGGTAAGAAACATCAGACTGGGACAGGGCTTTATTGGCATCTCCTACTTTGGAAAATGAGGACTCCCACTGAGGCCTAAATACATGAAAAAGTATCAGAAAGGACCATGGAGGAAAGGAAGGGGGAAAAAAAAGTTAGTTACAAACAGAGAGGGAGGGAGGCAAACCATTAAGAGACTCTTAAATACAGAGAACAAACTGAGGTTGATGGGGGGCGGGGGGTGATGGGCACTGAGGAGGGCACTTGTTGGGATGACGACTGGGTGTTGTATTTAAAGAGATGAACCACAGGAATCTACCCCAAACACCAGGAGCACACTTTACACACTGTATGTTAGCAATTTGACAATAAGTTATATTTAAAATAAAAAAAAAAGTGTCAGGAAACAAAAATGAGGGTAAGAAAGTATCCAAATAATGCAGGGTGTTGGAAGCCATCATCATGGTCTTTTAGCCTGAAAGTGAATACAATATAGATATTAGAGACTTCAGAGCAAAGGAAAACCATGATCTGACTTTCAATTTAACAGAATCACTCTGGCTGCTGTGCTGAGAATGGACTTTGTAAAGATAAGCAGGGAAAGTAGAAAGACCAATTAGGAGGCTATTTTAATACTCAAATGAAAGATGGTGGTGGCCTAGACCAATTTGGATACATTATGGAAAAAGTTAAGACTTAACTTTCAGTCTGTTCACAGACTGAAATGCACAACGTGAGAAAAAAAGAAAAGAGAAATGTTAAGGCTGACTCCCAAAGTTTTTGGCTAACGCAAGTGGAATGACAAGGTTGCCATCAACTGAAATGATCAAGAATGAAGAAAAGTAGGGGGTATGAATAAAAAGTTCAGTATGGGGGGCCTCGGTGGCTCAGTCAGTTAAGCGTCCAACTCTTGATTTTCGCTCAGGTCATGACCTCATAGTTCATGAGTTCAAGCCCTACATGAGGGCTCTGCACTGACAGCACAAAGACTGCTTAGGACTCTCTCTCTTCCTCTCTCTCTTCCTCTCTCTCAAAATAAATAAATAAACTTTAAAAAATTAAAAGTTCAGTATTGGACATGTTAAATTTGAGTTAAGGATAGCTAATTCATACAAAAGGAACCAGGAGATTATCGTCTCCCAGAAGCCAGGTGAAGAAAACTATTCAAAAGGAAATTTACTGTGTCAAATACTGTGAAATAAGATGGAAAAATGAGGTCTGAGAATCAGCAATTAGATTTTGCAATGTGGAGGTCACTGGAAAATTTGATGAGGGGATACGGGGGTAGGGAAGGGTGTGATAAAAGTCTGACTACAGGGGGTTCAGAATAGAATGCGAGAAGAACTGGAGACCATGAACACAGACAACTTTTTAAGCAGTTGTGCTATAGAAATAAGAGGAGAAAAGGAATGGTAAGTGGAGGGAGAAGTGGATACAAGAGAGAATAGAATGGAATACCCTATTACAAATGAAAGTGTATATTACATGGAAAGGTAACCATGCAGAACCACTATTTACAATTGTATTTTATCTTTTCCAAAGTGGAGGCTGTTAAGTAAATTCAATATTTTAATAAAAGTATTCAGAAAAACGGCCACCATCTCTGGCTTCCTTTTCCATATACCTGTTCATGGCCTGTATCTTCAGTCCTTCCTCAATGCTGTGACTGAGTGCTTGCTGGTTATTGTGCTTGTTGATCCTGGCTAATACCCTCTCTTGATGAGCTTCATACTCATCACGACTTGGATAAATTTTGCTGATGAGTGCATCAAAGTTTGGGTCTGGCCTTAGTGATCTTTTAGAAACTAGCTTTTTCCGACAGGTAGGGCATTCTTTATTGCTAAATAAAAAGAGGGGAAAGAAAATGTAAGCAGTGTCAGTATCTTTGGGCTAACGACAAAAATATCCAATTTCTGGATAGTTATGTTTATTCCAATACCTTTATTAAGTCACAGAAATTTAACCTGAATTTCTTTGCGGGTAAGCAAGATTTTGAGACATTCAACAGAACTTGTTAACAAAGAAAAATGTGAATACTCCCCAATGATAATTTATATACAATCATCTTAGAAATAAAAATCTATTTCTTGTTAATATAAATTCCCCGATATCCATGCCACAAGGAAAAGCTACCCACTAATACATATTAATTTATGTATCAATCCTTTTATTAAAATAGCATTCATAAGGATATTATTTTATATAATTCAAAAGTAGAAAAACCATGGTTTCATGCTTTGTAATTTCCTCAAAACAAATACTCATGCTTTTATAAAGCTTTTAAAATTGTGTAAAATCAACTGTTTCAAAACAAAGATTCTCCAATAATTAAAACTTAGACTTTAGAAGAATTTCTAGTTCTCAAATGAATACCTATTAGAGAATGTATTTCTCAATACCCATAAAGCACCATCCTGGTATAATTTAAGTACCTAGTATAACTCATTTCAACATACCCACTTCTGAGGGCTGTGATAATGCAGTCTGCACAAAAACGATGTAAACACTCCTTTGTAGTCATGGTGTTCTTCAACATATCCAAACAAATTGGGCACATTAATTCACTGTGTAGACTTCGGGGTGAAACCACAATTTCCAAGCCATCTGTTATTGCCTCCTGTAGAAGAGTCACTTTAAAATTAAATGCTACCTATTTTATTATGGACAAGTTCAAACATGCAAAAGCACTAAATATGACCAAAATGAACATTTATATACCCATGACCCGGCTACCACCACTGTCAACTCACAGACAACCTTGTTTTACCATAATTTCCCCCCAAATCCCCTCAACCCCCCACCACTGTTATAATATCAATGCTCTTATATTAATGGCTAAAAATAATATATTAATGTGTTTAAAAGATAAGTAATGGTAAATCATCTTGGCCTAACAAAAAAAGCATTGAATTTGGAATCAGATGCCTTCGGTTCCAGTTCTAGACCTATTAATGTGACTCTAAATAATAATTTAACATTGTTTTGTTACCTGCAAAATGAGGAAGCTAAGGCTAAATAAAATTTAATCCTTCTATCTTCACAAATTGAACCATTCTGTTAACAAACTACATTATTTCACACCATCCATTAAAAGATTTTAAGATTCCAATACAAACATTCTCTAATTTATATACATGTTCACAGTAATGTGTAAGTACATTCACATTATTGTATAACCAATTTCCAGAATCCTTTTCATCTTCTAAAACTGAAATTCTGTACCCATTAAACAACTCATTTCCTTCTCCTCCCCTCAGCTTTTGGCAACCACCATTCTACTTTCTGTTTTTATGAAATTTGGCTACTTTAAATACCTCATATAAGTGGAATTGTGACTGGCTTAGTTCTAAACTTTTTAAGACTAAATATTTTGTTGTATCTGTTGATATATTCTTGAATCATAGTTTTGCCCTTTATTATTGATCCCTGCTTAATTTTAAAGTGGTCTATAGATTTTATTTTATTTTTTTTATTTTTTTTTGAGACAGAGAGAGACAGAGCATGAACAGGGGAGGGGCAGAGAGAGAGGGAGACACAGAATCTGAAACAGGCTCCAGGCTCTGAGCGGTCAGCACAGAGCCCGACGCGGGGCTCGAACTCACGGACCGTGAGATCATGACCTGAGCCGAAGTCGGACGCTTAACCGACCAAGCCACCCAGGCACCCCAAGTGGTCTATAGATTTTAAAATCACTTCTTGAGGGGCGCCTGGGTGGCTCAGTCAGTTAAGCATCCAACTTCGGCTCAGGTCATGATCTCACAGTTCATGAGTTGGAGCTGTGCGTCAGGCTCTGTGCTGACAGCTCAGAGCCTGGAGCCTGCTTCAGATTCTGTGTCTCCCTCTCTCTCTGCCCCTCCCCTGCTCATGCTCTTTCTCTCAAAAATAAATAAACATTAAAAAAAAATTTTAAGTCACTTCTTGAACCTTAAGTCTTGATCCATAAAAGTAGTTTTATACAAAGTGCTCAGGTTCTCAGGTTAATCTACAAACTAATTTAATCCATAGTACCGGTACTAGTATTTCTAACTGTCACGTGTAAAAATGTTCCAATGCAAAAATGCATTTGGAGGTCCAATGTAGAATTCCAGAACACATCTCCCAGCTGCAGAGACATCAGTGACTTCTTT
The DNA here is from genome assembly GCF_023721935.1 of Panthera uncia. NCBI lineage: Eukaryota > Metazoa > Chordata > Mammalia > Carnivora > Felidae > Panthera > Panthera uncia. Next base: position 22,677,014 of record NC_064813.1, read on the forward strand.
CTTCATCACCACCACCACTACCCACCCTTCCCACAAGGTGGCACTGAGTACAAATTTACCTAGCTCTAAAGTCACAACCAGGCACTCCTATGGACTGAGGAAAGATATCCAGTAGGTGGCTACTGAAGAGAAAGGTCAGAAAGAAATAAAGAGCTTTCTATGTTATTGACACTTTGTTTCCACTAGTTCTCCATACATATGTTTTCTCAACAGGCCCAAAGAATGATGACCCTACAAGGAAAAACAAAAACTACAGATATTGTCCATAAAGGACTCAAGTAAAATGCATTTACAGTAACTACCACTATTTTTGAGTGTCTTAGTATGTTTCAACCTCTCTATAGCACTTTCAGTATTTTCTTTTACTTAATTTAATACACACACAAACTTCTGATGAAGAAACATCACTCCAAGTATGCTGACTCAGCTAGTAACCAAGTTTGTCCTCTTCCTCCTTAGAACTTGCCTAGTAAAATCCCAGCCCTGTACTCAACCACCCATGTTCTCCATGTCTGTACCAGTGCAGGTGTGTAGCACTGTGGGAGAAAAGGGGGGAATCATACAACCAGACTAGTATCACTAAATTTCACGTTTCAAATGGGTGTTCAACACAGCTCAGCAATTCTCTCGTAACAAACTTGTTTTTTCTATGTGATCTTATACCTTTTCTTCTATCTGCAGAACTTCCTACACCTGAACACTGAAAAGCTTATCTTACCTCAAATTTCATTGAGAGCTCTCTCATTTTCTCTCTGTGACATCTTTCTTTTTAAATTATTTTTAATGTTTATTTATTTTGAGAGAGAGAGAGAGAGAGAGAGAGAGAGAATGAATGAATGAATGAACGAATGAACGAGCATGGGAGGGGCAGAGAAAGACAAAGAATCCGAAGCATGCTCTAGGCTCTGAGCTGTCAGCACACAGCCCAATGCGGGGCTCAAACTCAAGAACTGTGAGATCATGACCTGAGCTGAAGTCAGAGGCTTAACTGACTGAGCCACCCAAGCACTCCTCTACGACATCTTTTTAAATCATCATCATCTTTCTTGCTAAAAGGAGAAAACATGCCTCTTTCTATCAAAGGGACATTCCTTCCTACCTTTTCAAGTATATTCTTTTGATTATTTTATTTGCTCTCAGGCTTCAGCATGAGAAGCTCTCAGGCTTCCACTAAACCAGCCTAGAGTAGCATCTGCATGGGGTTACTATCTATAGTGAAATATGAATGATACACCTTAGAGCAGTGTGGAGCCGGGGCGGCGGGGGGGATATCATTGGTACACCTCTATCTCCCATCTTATAAACAAAACAAAATTTTAAACTTCCCAGTTCCATGTTCCCCTCCAGTTTTTACTCCACTTCTTTGCTTCTCTGCACAGCCAAACTTCTCTGAAAAATTGCCTATATATTTTCACTTTTTTCCCCTTCAACACAGTACAATCTATTTAAGTGAACTTACTCCTGTCAAGGTCATGAAGTATACATTGCCACATTCAAAGTACACTTTTGTAATCCTCATTTTACCCATCCTCTAGGTAGTACTGAACACAGTAGCTACATCCTCCTTCTTGACACAACTCCTCTTAGATTTTGATCCCCTATTTTTCTCCTATTTTTCTTTACTTTGGCTGTTTCTTTCAGTTTCATTTGCTGGCTTCTTTTCCATTACTTCATTTCTAAATGTTGAATCTCCCCTGGATGAAGTTCTGGGGCCCTTCTGATCATCTCTCTCCAGGTTTCCAGATTATCTTATCCATTCTCACTGCTTAAAATTTGCTGACCACACCCGAAATCTTACAGTTAGGCCAGACTCCTAGTTAGCATCTATGCCTGCCTGACTTACAGGCATTTCAAAATGAGTTCAATTTTAAGTATGTTTATCTCCTTCAAACCTGGAACCCCCCCAGTCTTTCCCCTATTCACCTTTTAAAGATTTTATTTTTAAGTAATCTCTACACCCAACATGGGGCTCGAACTCACAACCTAGAGATCAAGAGTCACATGCTCTACTGACTGAGCCAGCCAGGTGCCCCCCATCTTCACCTCCTTGATCTCCCTTAATGCCCCCTCCCATGATTATCTGTTACCTCACTGAGGACTTTCCCCATTTACACAACTTCTAAAATGTACAATTCTATGGATATTTGTTTAATGTCTATAAACTCCATAAGCTGGTGCCACAACTATTTTATTAACCACTTCACCTAGTGCCTAGCTTAGGTACAGACTATGCACTTGAATTATTTGTTTAATCAATGAATGAAGTGTAAACCAAACATACCCAAGTCAACTGCTTGCATATAAATTCATTATTACCGTTATGTTCTTTTAAGTATTCATTTTCTAAAAATGTATACCAGTTTACAGATGTGTCATATTTCCCCCTAGTTACCTTAGTAGTCTACATTACCTGAGGTGTTCGTTGTAATTCATATAAACTGAGTTCCCATGTTTTGCTTAATGGTTGAGTTCCGTTTGTCTGCACAGCCTGAGACATTGCTAGGAATAAAAAGGAAAGAAAAACAATTTCAGTATCTGAAGGGGAAGTAAATCTCAAAACTGATTTTTTGGAATTGTGAATCCTAAGAATAATCAAAATAGAAATTACACACTGGCTCCTCAAAAATTAAAAAGAAGAAAAGCTCAAGAATCTTTTCATTTAAAAATACAAGCTACTTGAGAGCAAGAGACTACACTGAACTCTAAATGCTCTACAGGTGGCATAAAAAGCTTAAAATTACTGAATGTACAGAAAACTCTCTTAATCCTAAACAATAACTAAGTTTCTAAACATTTAGTTCTATGATTTAGAACTGAATAAAGAAAATGTAATAGTCTTCAGCATGGTCAATTCTTGCCCGACACAGCAAAATCTACTTTATAGTACTTTAAACTCGTGCTCATTCTGCCTCTACTTTCACAGTTCCACTCATGAAAAATCCTCTACCTGATATAGTAAGTCAGCTTATAATGTTCAGAAAGCTCTTCCTAACGCTGAGCCTTAAAATGCTACCTATTCATTCTATAGCTGCCCTCTGGAGACACAATGATTAAGACTAATAATTTTTCTACATGACAGCCTTTCAAATATTTGGGTACTGTTATCATATCCCACCTGATTTTTCTTTCCTTTTGGCTAAATATTCTAGTTCCTCCTACTGCTCACCATTTGCATTATTTCAAGGTCTCCTCACCACCTTGACATTAATTCTGCCTCTCTCCTCTGGTTACGAATAAACTTAACGTTAAGGCCAATTTCTGTGCTTGTCTTTGAGTAGGGGAATGGGATCTAGGATACATCTGAGGAAGATGGTCTTAGAAAACTAACTCCTCTCCAAAACAGGCAAAAGAAGGGGCTCCAGGCATTAACATTTTTAGAAGGTATCTATTATTAGCCAACCTGAACTGCTCTACGTCCTTGTCTCAGAATTCACAGCCTAAAAAGAAGGAAATCATGTATGTAAATAAGTAAACTACAATCTGACAAGATAAATTCTAAGCAGCAGAATCAAAAAAACAATATGGAATTTCAGAAAAGAATCAAGGAATTTAAGGAGTAAGGGAAGGCTTCAGCAGAGATGGAGTAAGCTTTAAAAAATAAGAGATTACTACACCAAGATGGGAATAGAAAAGAAAGAGGGTTCCGGACAAAATAGAACACCATGTATGAAGACAGGCATGAAAACAGAATACGCCTGTACTCAGGAGCTACTGGAAGTTTCAAATGAGTGATGCAATCAAATAGTTTCACAGAAACTCAAGTAATAGTTACAGAAGGTAGAGGAACAAAGAGCAATTAGCAGTAAGAAAAGTGAGGATGCTGTTTCAAAAACCTGGTTAACTATCTGAACCAAAGCAGTTAAGCATGGACATAGAGACAAAATTAGATAGACTCAGTGATACATTCGACATTGATGTAAGAGAGGAGGATCCAATATGACTTTGGGAAAACAACTATCCTTTAAGGAGATGGAGAACACAGAAGGAATGTGTGGATGCCTGCGTGGCTCAGTCAGTCAAGTGACTCTTGATTTCGGCTCAGGTCATGATCTCCTGGTTTGTGAGTTCAAGCTCTGCGTTGCAGAGCTTGCTTGGGATTCTCTCTCCCTCTCAATTTTAATAAATAAAGTTTATTAAAGCAAATAAATTTCAATAAATAAAACTTATTAAAATAAATAAATTTTAATAAATAAAATGAAAAGAAAAAAGAAGAGAACAAGATAAGTGGAATGGCTACAAATACTGAGTTGCAGTTATTTATGGCTCACTGAGGTAGAGTGGTTCATTAGACAGAAAAATCCCACACCTGCTTGAAGACACAACCTGCATATTTAAATCACATATTCTATATTGGCATGCAGACAATGAAGGACATGACCTATTTGTATCCAGGAAGCTGAACTTCCCACTTCCAGCAAATACCATTTAAACAGCTATCAAGAACTCACCCAATCGGCAATTAGCTCCACTTTGCTTTAAGAAGCAAAAGCACTTAATCGAAATTTAAACTATATTTAACCACTAAAATTCTACATACCTGTCTCTTTTTAACAAAAAACCACACTCCACATGAAGTTTCTCCCTTGCCCAAGCAAAAATTTGAAATAAATTATGTTCAAACCTCTCATATGAGCAAGCTGTGACTTTTGTTTACTATTTCAAGGCTGCCCACTCAGTCTACCTCCAGTATTCTCACTTATTTTATTTACCAGAATTGGTGGGCTCCCAAACAAGCAAACGTTCCTTGAGCCTTTTGTTTCCTTGTAGATATATGTGCCATTATCTCTACCATAAATCCTACTACAACATAATGAATGTCTCAGAAAACTAAAATTACTCAGGAGGAATTTCTAAGAATTCCAAATCCTAATCCCATCTCCCAACCTGTAACTGCTAACCTAGGGCCAAAGCTCTCCCAGCAAATTAACAGGAACCATCAAAAAAAATAAAAGCCTTCTGCTGAAAGCTCAGTTGTAGAGATAGCAGTTCTCCTCCATATAACCAAATTGTATCTGATTTAGATATTTGTATTTCTTTGGCAAGCAAGATTCAGGAAGTAATTCACAAGTTAGTTGTAGTTGCAGAATTTCCTGGTATTTGGAAAAACTAGGATCTCCATGGCCTTGAAAAGTTTTCCGGTCTCTCTGTGTATATCTATCTGTATTACACAGCATATGTTCTCTCTGGTATCTAGGGTCTTAAATGCTACCGCAGGGATGCTATCTTACCAGATAATGCAGCAAGTAAACCTGAGACCAAAAAAAGGATACAATCGTGCTGATCATCAAAACCACCATCTCAATTCTTAAGAACTTATCAGCGCTGTAGATCGAAGTTATATTTAGTGGCCTCTCCTGTCACCTGGCCAAGAAGGGCCAACAGGGATCTAAGAATTAAAAATTCCATTTTCGGGGGCCTCGAGATACAATTGACACACACAGAGGAAGCATATACATATACATGGTCTGAAGGACACGATCCATATGTATAACAGGAAGCTCAAATCTCCACTTTTGGCAGTCACTGAACAGATAAGCTCTAGAGAATTAGCTCCTCTTGCTTTAGGTCAATATACTGTGTCATTTAAATTTAATCTAAAGTCTCTACCCTTCCCCCAAAACACATATAACCCTTCTTTTACTTTCATTTGGTAAGAAGCTGCATTTTTGTCTTGATGTTCTCCCTTGCCCAAGCCAAGAATATGAAATATACTTAGTTTTTGTTTTTCAGATGAGAATGAATTGTGATTTTAATGAACATTATTTGGGAATTATCTATGTTCAGATACTACTAATACATAGAGTAAATAAGAATGGATCACCTAGGAATAATTATAAACTGGAAAGACAGAGCACAGAGATTAAGCCAGTGAAGATGAGAAATGAGGTGTCAGAAAAAATAATCTTAGAGATTCTTTCCAGCAACAGGAATGTGCTACCTAGACTACTGCCTGATGATCCTTGCAGGACAACAGAAAAAGATCTAGGTCTACCTGGCCCAACCCCCAATTATCACACCTAAATTATACTTCTGAATAAGAGATTCCCCAACAAAACAGAAATGTTTCCTGCACAAAGTAGGCTCTCACTTTTGTGAAGAGAATATACAAATGAAAAGTTATTATTAGCTACGACAAGATAACTTGGCAAAAACAGAAACTCAATCTGATAAAAGACCTAGTTACAGGCAGATTTTGAAAGCTTGCAGCATCACTAACCAATGGGGAAGAAATATCAACACAATATTTAGATGTTCTTTTAGAGACTACAAATACCTGGCACTTCCATGCTGACTTTGCACATGTTCACATTTATGGCAGGCAGATCATGCAATCCTTTCACAGAGGCTCAATGTGGTTTCAAAAGCTTTTAAACACAGCACCTTCAAGAGTGACTACCCACAAAGAGCAGAATATGCAAAAGATGAAAAATTCCTGTGCATCTACACAGAAAGATTTAGTAAGTTTATATTTTTTAAAACAAGAAAAAGATTAGACTTCCAGTTCCAAGTTCCACATGTTAGTCACCACTTTGCCCTAGCAAGTAAAAAATTGAAAAGACTAAAAAAATCAACAACTTTTCTTGGACCCATAGCAAGGGGAAGACGCAAGGTAAACCACAGTCCCCAAGAGTGAAAAGACAGAGTATATAGGAAATCTCAGCTTACCAGAGCAACTCGGGAGTGGAAACTCCAACAGGATCCAGTGTCAGAAAGGTAAATCTGAATTACAATTAAATTGCTAGAGACTCAGTGCAGCTAAGTCTGATAGTTGAAAACTCCAGGCAGACCCAGTCATAGAGGTAGCTCCAAAATATGAAATTTACCTCCAGAAGCTTCACCAGATTCCCACAGTAAACAGTAAAAATCCCTTTATGCTTGCCAGAGAAGTCTGTTCTTAACAAGGCCCGCCCTCAGGGAAAACGAGTTATTCAGAACCTACCATGCTAGGATATTATCAGAACCTGACTGATTGGGAAGGACAATACCCAATCCCAGCCCATTCTAGGCATCCTGTCCCACCTGAGGGAAGAGGAAATAAACTGAGAACTAGTGGTAAAGTTCACAGTCCAAAGTATTAGTCTCACTAAAAGACTGAGACTACAAGACTGTAAAGCCCTTCATCTCCCTCTACATCTCACCACCACATAACTGAAGGCCTATTTACAGCAGTTCCTTGTACCCAGTACACCATGTCTGACTATCTAGAAAAAAATTCTAAGTCATACCAAAAGGCAAAAAACACAATTTGAAGAGACAAAGCAAGCATAAGAACCAGACATGGCAAAACAGTACTGGAATTATCACATCAGGAATGTAAAACTACTATGATTACTACGTGAAGGGCTCTTAATGAGTAAAATAGATAGCATACAAGAACATATGGGCAATGTAAACAGAGAGATGGAAATCCTAAGGAAAAAAACCAGTAAGAAATGCTAGAGATCAAAACACTGTTATAGACATGAAGAACGTTTTTGATGGGCTTATTGGTAACCTGGATATGCCTCCAGCAAGAACTCTGAGCTAGAGGATGACAGATCAATAGAATCCTCAAAGACTGAAAAAGAACAAAGAAAAAACAACAACAAAATCCCAGAAGAGAATATCCAAGGACTGTGGGTTAACTTCAAAAGATGTGATATACATGTAAAGGGAATATCAGGAGGAGAAAAAAGAAAGAAAGGAATAGAAGAAATAATTGAAACAATAATGACTGAGAATTTCCCCAAATTAATGTCAGACACCAAATCACAGATCCAGGAAGCTCAGAGAACACAAAGCAGAATAAATGCCAAAAGAACTACACCATGACATATCATTTTCATACTACAGAAATTCAAAGATAAAGAAAAAAATTCCTGAAAGAAGCCAATGGAAATGGTTACTTACTAAAGTAAAAAAAAAAAAAAAAAAAAAAAAAAAAAAAACAAAGTACGTCCTGCGCTTTAGACTTGTGTTGCATTACAGTTGCTTACATCTCTGCTCCATTGACTTAATATATCTTAATACTTTCTCCTACACCTAGAAATGAACCCGCTTTTTAATAGAAGTTAAATAAGTGAAGATGTTTAGAAAGGAAAAAATGAATCTTAAATGATATATAACAGCAAAGAATTACTGCTTACTAAAGCTGATCTTACATGATTTAACCAGGCATCTTCAAATTGGAGTATGTATATATACTCCTGACCTATACAAAAGCTTTCCAGGGGGCTATACAGGGCTAGGATAGTTTTCAAATAATTTTAATTTACAGATTATCAATTCTCCTTAAGTATTTCTACCCAAATTCATCTAACTAAGAACAGGACTATGTATCTGCGTAGGTCTCTCTCCCTGCCCTAATCCTTTCATAAGATTACAAATCATTCATTCACTCATTCAAATATTGATTTATCTATTGCACCTCATGCACTGTACAAGCTGCTATGAATACCAACAATAAGCAGAACAAACATACATAAAATAAGTTAATAATTCTTAAGTGCTATATAAAAGATTCAAAAAAGGATCCTGGGCTTTTCAAGATGGGGGATCGAGGAAGGACTTTCAAAAGAATAGACATGCTGTCCTGCTTCTGATTCTGTGTCTCCCTCTCTCTCTGCCCCTTCCCTGCTCATGCTCTGTCTCTCTCTGTCTCAAAAATAAATAAAAACATTAAGGAAAAAAAAAATTAAAAAAAAAAAAAGAATAGACATGGTGGAAAAAAAAAGAAAGGTCAACGTGGCTGGTAAAGAGGAAAACAAGAAGAGGTTACAGAGCTAAAGAGAGGTGACCTTCTCAAGAATCAAATGAGATTAAGAATTTATGGGATATATGAGTAAAACATCCCTCAGAAATATTTATGATCTTCAATTTTAAGTAATAAAACCATAAAAACTGAAAAAAAGCATTAGAAATTAGAATATAAAATTAGAAAAAGGAAAAGTAATTATAAAAGCATAAAGCAAATCGAAAGAACACTTAAAAAATAAAAAATAATGGGACTTGTTCATGAAGCAAAATTTAATTAGCTTTGATAAAGATAATGCTATAAATTTCCCACAAAACCAAAAGGAAAAAAAGAAAATGCACATACAAGTATACTTTTAAAATTAGACTATATTCTACTTTATATCAAATAAATTGAACTACTCCTAATTAAGTCTTCTAATATGTCAGAAATAGATGGAAATACTTTTTTTAACTTAATTTGTTTTTAATTTACATCCAAATTAGTTAGCATGTAGTGCAACTATGATTTCAGGAGTAGATTCCTTAATGCCCCTTACCCATTTAGCCCATCCCCGCTCCCACACCTCCTCCAGTAACCCTGTTTGTTCTCCATATTTATGAGTCTCTTATGCTTTGTCCCCTTCCCCGTTTTTATATTTTTGTTTCCCTTCCCTTATGTTCGTCTGTTTTGTCTCTTAAAGTCCTCATATAAGTGAAGTCACATGATATTTATCTTTCTCTAATGTCACTTAGCATAATACCCTCTAGTTCCATTCATGTAGTTGCAAATGGCAAGATTTCATTCTTTTTGATTGCCGAGTAATGCTCCACTATATATATATATCACATCTTCTTTATCCGTTCATCCATCGATGGACATTTGGGCTCTTTCCATACTTTGGCTGTTGTTGATAGTGCTGCTATAAACATTGGGGTGCATGTGTCCCTTCGAAACAGCACACCTGTATCACTTGGATAAATACCTAGTAGTGCAATTGCTGGGTCGTAGGGTAGTTCTATTTTTAATTTTTTGAGGAACCTCCATACTGTTTTCCAGAGTGGCTGCACCAGCTTGCATTCCCAGGAAACATTCTTTTTTTTGAGAGAGAGAGAGTGTGAGCAGGGAGAGGCAGAGAGAGAGGCAGCCAGAGAATTCCAAGCAGACTCCGTACTGTCAGCACAGAGCCCAATGGGGGCTCAAACCCATGAACCCTGAGATCATAACATGAGCTGAAATCAAGAGTCCAAAACTGAATCAACTGAGCCACCCAGGTGCCCCTGAAATAGATGAAAACACTCTTAACTTGATGAAGATATATATACCAGAAGCCCCAAGGTTAAAACTTTTGAAGATTCCTATTTTAAAAGTCAGGAAAAAAAAACAAGACTGCATTTCTGCTGGAAGTCCTCCATATGCCACTCCCCCAACACACACACAAAGAATAGGGGAGCAGGACACTGGAAAAGGAATTGACAAAAGTATCAGCTGTAGACAATATAAATACCTAGAAAATCCAGCAGAATCAAATGAAAATTTACTATATTAAAAAAAAAAAAAAAAAAGGCAGCAACATGCTGGCTTCAATAGAGAAAAACAAGCCAAAAAAGCCATAGATTTCTATAAACCAGGAATAAACATTTAGAAATGCATTTTTTTAGTGATCTGATTTACAACCATTCACAAGAGCAACAAAAGCTACAAAATATTTAGAAGTAAATTTCATGAAATATTGACAACACGAAACTCTACAACATAACTGAAAGATATTAAAGAGAACATGAATTGGATAAACATATATGTAAACATAAATCCAATGTAATGCAATCCCAACCAAAATATCAATATATAAAATGATTCTAAGATTAACCTGAATGATGTACAAGAATACTCAGGATACTCTGAAAAAGAATCAGGGAGACATTCCTTATGTCTAATATTAAAGTTTCATGAAAAGCAACACTATGGTCTGAAGATCAGATTAACGCATCAAAACAAAGGGTTCAAAACAGATATGTGAATTTATGTAATTTAAGATATTTTAAGTCAGAAGAATTTAAATACTTAAATTAAAAAAATTAAATCAGACATACCTAAATAAATTAAAAACTCCAAAAGGATTAAGCATTAAAAAAAAAAAGCGCTACAATTTCGAAGGGGCACATGCACCCCAATGTTTACAGCAGCACTATCAACAATAGCCAAAGTATGGAAAGAGCCCACATGTCCATCGATGGATGAACGGATAAAGAAGATGTGGTGTATATATATACAATGGAGTATTACTCGGCAATCAAAAAGAATGAAATCTTGCCATTTGCAACTACGTGGATGTAACTAGAGGGTATTATGCTAAGAGAAATTAGAGAAAGACAAATTATCTTATTACTTCACTATTATGAGGAATTTAAGACACAAAACAGATGAACGTAAGGCAAGGGAAGCAAAAATAATATAAAAACAGAGAGGGTGACAAAACGTAAGAGATTCTTAAATACAGAGAACAAACAGAGGGTTGCTGGAGAGGTTGTGAGAGGGGGGATGGGCTAAATGGGTAAGGGGCATTAAGGAATCTACTCCTGAAATCACTGTTGTACTATATGCTAACTAACTTAGATGTAAATTTAAAAATACAATACAATACAATAAAAATCTATATAAGATGAGGGTAGAATGCCTGCCTACAATTAAGATTAGGAAGGCAAGCTACTAAGACACAATACCAGAATACTTTAAAAGTAGTTCACGTTTCACCTCATAAAATTTTTAAACTTCTATACAAAAACAAGGAAAGTTATCACAAGCAAACTAAATTGATAAGCGAGAGGGAGAAAATATTTGCAACATCAATAACACAGGCAAATATCCATAACGTACACTGAATCCTCTCCCAAGACAATTTAAAAGACAACTCAATATAGGCAAAATAATTGTGCTTAACTTCACTAATAATCCCTAAACTGCAAATCAAAACACTCTTATCTACATAAGCCTTATTTCTTGTCTATGATACTGACAAATATCAAGATACTAATAATACAGTATGTGTTAAAGTATGCAGAAAACAGGAATTCTCAAATCCAGAAGTGTACAGCAGCATGGTTTTGGGGACAGAGGATTTACAGTATTTGGCCTTAGGAATGTATGCCTTGAAATGGAAACGCACACCTGTTTTTAAATTTATTATTTTCAATCAACATACAATTAAGAACTTACTGGTGATAATCATTCTTTTATCCACATTCTTTAGAAGTGTTATAATAGACAAATTAGCTCGGAACTTCCATACAATATGTATTCTAACATACATAGGTTAACTCTATGTATGTTAAACTCTAAACTAATCTCATTTGCTTATTCTTTTAAAAAATTCAATTAAATTAATAGTTGTAAAATCAAAAGACAGTATCTGTCAAACACAGATGCCAGTGAAAGAGAACATACCAAAAGAACGGTCTCTGCTCTTTGGCCAAATCAAAATATTAACACTGTACTGTACTGGCTGAATCTTCAGAGCAGCCTGAATCTGTCAAAAATGTTTAATGCACTTAAGTTTGGCCTTATAATGGTTCTCTTAGGAAATTTATCCAACAAAAATTCTCATACAGGTATGCAATAAATATATATACAAGAATGGTGATCACAGCATTGTTTGTGATAGCAAAAAATCGTAGAAATATATATATATATATATATATATATATATGTCAATAGGAATATGGCTAATTAGGATATAGCCAAAGCACACAGTATTATGTAGCTACACATACTGACATGGAATTCAACATATGCACACAACAAACAGTAACTTTTTAAAAAGCTGTAAGGCAAAATATAGAATATGATCCTATTTTAAAAAATCCAAACACCTAATGTAGGTTTGTGATTTTGAGTTCTGTGCACTATGTGTCAGCCATATTTGCCACCTTTCTCTTTATCAATCTTACCAAGTTCATTCTCATTTTAGGATCTTTTTTAAAATTTTTAAAAAACTTTTATTTTTTGAGAGAGAGCATAAGCTGAGGAGAGATGAAGAGAGAAGGGGACAAAGGACCCAAAGGAGGCTCTGCGCTGACAGGCTGACAGCAGTGAGCCCAAGCCTGACATGGGGCTCGAACTCAGATCATGATGTGTGGAAGACGAACGCTCAACCAACCAAGCTACCCAGGCACCCCTCATTTTAGAATCTTTTTACTAGTGCATCCCTTCCATCTGGAACAGAATGCTTTCTTCCCCTCCCCTTCAAGATTTTGCCATAGCTAGCTCCTTTACGCGTTCTAACAAAATTCTAACTTTGCTGTTTTCTCATGTCTTTTTTTCTCTACAACACTCTTACAGCCTCTAAGCTCCTTGAATGCAGGGTATTTATCTACCTTATTCACCACAATACCCCCAGTACCTTGCACTGTGCCTAGCATATAGTAGTTACTCAGTAAATATCTGCTGAAGAACTTAACAGTGGTGATGACTAAATAAAGGAGCTCAAATGAGGCAATCTTAACATTTCACATTTTCATGACCAAACATACATTTCAAATTAACATGGGGAAAAAGTAAGACAAAAGAAGTAATTATCAGTTGGTCTATTTTCTATGTATAAAGAAAATATTTTTAATGTATCTGCATGGTTAGGGCTATTTGAGCAAACCAATCTGTCCTTCAAAAAAGAAGTGTTGAAAAATTAAATACAACTGAATTGATACGTTACAAATTTACCTCCCTAGAAGTATGTGTTGATAGCTCAGGGGGTGTGAGACTACAGAGACATTCATGGGTTATAAATTCTGACATGTCTGATCTGTCCATACCCCTTACCCACATTCATTTACATTCCAAAGATTAAGAACCTAGGATCCTCCCCTTCTGTAACTGAGGAGGTTTTGTTTATACTGAGGAACAAAGGTTTCCCTTCCTCTTTCAGGAAGGGGGTAACACCTCTACAAGCTCCCAAATTCATATTTTTCAGGTTCCTTACCTACCAAATGAACATCCAGGTCTCAATGCATCACTCTGAGAGGGAAGAACTGGGGCAAAGGGGTTATTGCTATAATAATTAATCTATCCTTGCCCCAGAAATTGTGTTTACTTTCAGGATAATATGAATGAATATAGCCATTAAAAACTTATCATTTGAACAAAATTTCATTCATAAAACTTATCTTGTGATTCAAGCTTTAAAAATAAATTTTTAAAAATGAATGTAAAAATTATTTTTTCAGGACAAAAATACATTAAGTCCCCAACTTAGAAACTAAAATTTCCATTCTAAGCTTTTCCACTAAAAACATACTATGCTTAACTAATGAATTTAATGAAGTGTATGAAGTATCGGAAAGTTTGTATTTATATACTAGGTTTAATGACATTATGGATTCGTCTTTTGAAGACTAGTCTAGAAACCTAACCATTAATCACAACATTGTTCCTACATAAATATTCATTTAATAGTACCTGGCAAATAACGTAGCGGGCCCCTAATGTGTCATTTTTTTAAATCCCAGCCCTAATCTACAATCTTTACACTGGTTGAGGGGAGTACAACAAAATCATAATCAAATCTATTAGAGGTTATTAGATGTGGCAAAGAACAGGTTTCATGTAAAAACTGAAAACAAATACAGTTTCCCATTCAACTCTTGAGACTCCCAAGACCCTCAAATCCCCTGAGTGGGCCACACATTTGCTCCCAACACCATTCTCTAGCTCCCCTAGAAGGAAAAATAGATCCACTAAACCATAAATTCCTCAAGAATAAGGGCAAAGAACTTTATATTTTAGGGATGTCTTTATGTTATGGTACAACAAATGAGACAGCTAGAAAGCATGGTAAGTGATTTTTGGAACTGGATTAGCTTGCATTTGCATCCTAGTGCTGGAAGCTACTGATTATGGATTGACACCCAAATTTCTTGTTTTTTTTTTTTTGTTTTTTTTTTTTTTTTTAAATCTGCAAAGCGACAAAAATTTTCAAGGTCATTGGCAAAGTTGAATAACATGTTCATATAAAGTACCTGGCATATTCCACAAATGATGGTCATAAAGTGGAAAGGGTTTAAGAGCCCCCCCCCCGCCACTGCCCAACATGTAAAAGATTAGGAAGAAAAATTACTTAGCCACTCCTTAACATACTAACAACTGCACATTAATCCCCTTTCAAAAAGAATAATTATTTTATTTATTTAAAAAAATTTTTTTAACATTTATTTATTTTTGAGAAGAAAGAGACAGAGGATGAGGGGGGAGGAGAGAGAAAGAGGGAGACACAGAATCTGAAACAGTCTCCAGGCTCTGAGCTGTCAGCACAGAGCACGACGCGAGGCTCAGACTCACAGACCGTGAGATCATGACCTGAGCCGAAGTCAGCTGCTTAACCGACTGAGCCACCCAGGTGCCCCAAGAATAATTCTTTTAGAAAGTAACAAAAAAATGTTTGGTTATGTGCCTCATGTGATTAAAAAAAAATCAATCAGTTGGCCAATTAATCCAAGACTACTCTTTAATAAGGCCTTTTCAGTAACAAACAAAAAACTGCCAGAAAGAGATTTGTCAGTTGTCTACTGCTAGTACACTGTATGTGGCTCAATAATAAGTATAGTTCCCAGAGGCTTAAAAGAAAAAAAGAAATACTGGATAGAGACATTTCTGGTCTATATATCATTAGAAACTTGTGGTATCTTTATAAAAGGGACACAAAATGACATAAGGAAGTGCATCTTGAACAAGAGCTTTGCAGAACATTCGAAGACCTTCAAATGGATGTTTCTTGGATCATCCCTCATCCTCCTAGAACACAATCTTTGAGGGGATTAAGATAATACAGGCCAGGTACACTGGTGTCTGATCATTAAGGATACAGGGCAAAAGTGTTAAGAACCTACATGGCCATTATCCTTTGGTCAGATTCCCAATACACCAAAATCTTAAGTGAGACCCCCCCCCCCGCCCGACCCCAGCACCATTCTGGGTCACAGTGAACTCGTAACTTAATTCTCAACAAGAGCCTCACATGTACATTTTCTATAGTATGGCTGAAAGAAGAATTCATATTAAATAGCAAATTGGCAGGCATAAAGGCTGATGTTGTGGTGTAAAATTTTAGGAGTCTAAACTGTACTCTTACCAAAGTATAGCTATAACAGAGCAACCACAAGGGAGCTTCCAGACTGGATAAAACAATTTTCCAAAAAAAAAAAAAAAAAAAAAAAGAGGGCTTTAAATATATTTTGAGCTAAAACTTCAGAGTCCTGTGCCTAGAAATATTCACCAGTTGCTTTAGTCATAAAAATTGCCTGGTCTACTAAGAGTATCTGTAATAGAACTAAAGACAATATGAATGAGCTATAAAATATACACCCCCAAAAGGAGATGAGTTTAGGTCAATGGGGTTGTTTAGAAATATCCATTTATACTTTGAAAAATGACTGCTGTAGGGGCGCCTGGGTGGCTCAGTCGGTTAAGCGTCCGATGTCAGCTCAGGGCATAATCTCACAGGTTCATGAGTTTGAGCCCCACATCGGGCTCTGTGCTGACAGCTCAGAGCCTGGAGCCTGCTTCCTGCTTCAGACTCTGTCTCTGTCTCTCTAGCCTCCGCTCGTGCTGTCTCTCTCAAAAATGAATAAACATTAAAAAAAAAAAACCCACAAAAAACAGATGAAAAAATGACTGCTGTATTTGTTTCCTGTAACTCTGTAGCAAACTACCACACTCCTTCAGTTCTGGAGGCCAAAACTTTCACTGGGACAAAATTAAGGTGTTGGCAGGGCTGTGCTTCTTCCAGAGGTTTTATGGGAAACCCTGTTCCTTATTTCTTCCAGCTGGCATTCCTATGCTTGTGGCCACATTGCCTCCTCTTCTGGGTATGTTATCTCCCTCTGCCTCTCTCTTTTATGATGACATTTAGAACCCACCCAGATAATCCAGGATACTCTCTTCATATCAAGACCTTTAATTTAATGACATTTGCAAAGACTTACACACACACATGCGCGCATGCACCCCTGCCCCAAAGTATAACATCACAGATTCCAAGGATTAGAATGTGGGCATCTTTTAGGGGCCCATTTTTCAGCCTACCATACTTACCAAAAGTAAGCTTAACTGTATAACCAATTCCTTGCAGCCAACACTTATTTATGTCTTTATTCTATAATTTGTTTCCTTAATTTGTTTTTTAAGTTGAGAAATATATTATCAGAAAATACAACCATTATCCCATCTTCCTATGAAGCACTTTTCATTTGAGATTTGTTTCCCTAAACACTATAAAACAAAACCAAGAAACTTTTTATTTTAAAACCAAGAAATTCATCTTTTTTCTTACACGGTTATTGTCCCCTCTAAACATGCAGTAAATAAAGGTCACATCAAATTAACTCTCTCAATCTTTAGCATTTTTGTTTTCCTCTTACATTATACAATACGTAAATGAGCAAATTATTTGTTCCTTAATTAGAATACTGCTTGCTTACCGGATACAGGTGTTTGATTTTTAGAAATTTATTCAAGACTAAACAAACCAGACAGCAATAATAAATTCTGACTAAGCAACCTAATTGCCATCACAACACTGCCTGCAGTATCACCTCATAAAAACCACTTGCAGCAGTTTAATGTAAAATTACAGCTGTAAGACATTAATTTTTGCAAGCTTCTAAAGACATAAAGTCTTCCTTATTGAAAAAGATGCCATTCTGCTAAACATCTGGAATACTCACCTAAATTAGTTTTGGTAACAATAATAGCATCTTTATTTAAAAACGTAATATAATAAATTCCTAATTGGATTATATCTTTTACATATTGTGGAGCACAGAGCAGGAACCTTTCAAATATGATTAACCAACTCTTCATTATCCAATCTTAAGTTTTCAAGTATTGGTAACAAACAATAAGTATTGGTAACAAATGTTTTCTAGTCTTACATAACTGAGTTATTGTTACAGGGAAAATAACTGTTTCAGGAATTTTTAAAACAGCAATTAAAATGCAGATCTAGATTATTTATGTGATCTGTGCCCTCCTACCATACTTATCACCCATCACTATCTCACCTCCTCTAACACTACTCCTTCATTTTTCCCAACCTCTACTCCCTCAAGGTTCTTAATGGCCTAATTAAGTCTTTCCCCAGGCTTCAGAATGCAGCTATCAAGGTCTAATATTAGTCAACATCAGTTACATCAGGAACGGCCTTGTTTTCCTTCTGTCCCTCTGCCTATCCATATTAGAAGCTAATAGACCCATAAAGAAAAACAGATGAGTTCAATAGTTTAGGAAACATTTGAGAACTACCATGTGATAGGAAATGAGACCCCACCCCCCACCCCGAGTTTATTGGCTAGTGGGCCCTGAACATGTTTTCAATATAATTTGGTAAATGTTATAAGAGCACAAAACAAAACAGTCAAATGGAAAAGCAGAAATAGTTTCCCAGAGAAAAGAAACCCCTCCTTGAAAAAAGAGACTTCAAGGTTAAATGGAAGTTAACCAACTGAGGAAAGGAAAGCAATCCAGAAAGACCATCATAATAAGCAAAGGTACAAGTCAGTATGGTGTATTTGGGAAATTCTAAGTAGTTCACTATTAAATGAGTGAAAAGAGAGAGGTGGGGAGTAGCACAGAGTAAAGCTAAAGAATTAAACTGTGGACCAGATTAGGGAAGCCTAAAAGCCATGCAAAGGTGTCAGGAAAATCCACAATTGAATGACAAAGTGAGATTTGCATCTGAGACAGATCAACTCTGGTACTAGCGGAGGGTGGACTTGCAGGAGGCAAGAATACTAGTTAAAGGGCTATATCCAAGTGCAATAATCCAAGTAAGAAATGTCTATAGTGAGTCTGTTAATAGTAAGAATGAATTAGGAGTGGCAGAGCTGCAAAATACTTAGGAGGCAAAATACATGGGGTGTAAGACATGAGAGAGAAGAAAGTCACAAGCTTCCAAGCTTGTGGCTGTTTAGATGCTGATGCAAAAAAGAAAAAAAAGTGAGCAAAACAGGAAATGGTATTTTTGACACTTCTGTTCATTATATTGGAAGTTCTAGTCAGATCAATTAGGCATGAAAAAGAAAAGGCATCCACACTGGAAAAGAAAAAGTATCTGTTTACATATGATATGATCTTACATATAGTGAACCCTGAAGATTCCACACAAAAAAGTTAAAACTAAACTGATTAAATGAATTCAGCAAAATTGCTGGGGGGGGGGGGGGGGATCAACACACAAAAACCAGTTTCATTTCTATACACTAACAGTCTGAAAAGGAAATCAAGGAAACAATTCCATTTACAAAAGCATCAAAAAGAATACAACAAACTAACCAAGAAGGCAAAGATTTATACACTGAAAATAAAACATTGCTGAAAGAAATTAAAGACGTAGGTAAATGGGAAGATATCCCATCCCATGTTCACAGATCAAAAGACTCAATATTGTTAAGATGACAGACAGTACTACACAAAGCAATCTACAGATTCAATGTAATCCCTATCAAAATCCTGATTTTTTTCCAGAAACGGAAAAACCCATTGTAACATTCATATAGCATCTCAAGGAACCCCAAACAGGCCAGAATAACCCTGAAAAAGAACAAGTTTGATGCCTCCTACTTCCTGATTTCAAAATTTACTACAAAGCTACAATAATCAAACTAACTTGGTATTGGTACAAAGACAGACATATAGACCAATCAAAGGAGTAGAATACAAGGCCCAGAAGTAAAATTCCTTACATGGTAAATTATTTTGACAAGAATGCCAAGACTATTCTTGGTCAGTTTTTTCAACAAAAAGTACTGGGAAAACTGGGTATCCCCACATGCAAGAGAATGAGGTTAGACCATAGCCCTCTTCCATTTACAAAAATTAACTCAAAATAGATCAAAGATCTAAATGTTAACTGAAACTATAAAACTCTTAGACGAAAGCATAAAGGAAACTCTTCAGGGCACTGAATTTAACAATTTTTTCTAGTAAGACACCAAAAGCACAGGCAATAAAAGAAAAATTGATGAATTGGATTTATTACATCAAAACCTTTTAGGGGCACCTGACTGGCTCAATAAAGCAAGCAACTCTTGATCTCGAGGTCATGAGTTCAAGCCCCAACCACGTCAGGTGTAGAGCTTACATAAAAAAAAAAAAAAAATTAAAATCTTTAGTACATCAAAGGTCACTATCAAGAAAGTGAAAAGGCAACCCACAAAATGGGAGAAAATATTTGCAAATCACGTATCTGATAAAGGATTAATATCTAGAATATATGAAGAATAAAACTCAACAACAAAAAAACTCAATTAAAAAAAATGAGTGGGTGGGAATGCCAAGTTGGTGCAGCCACTCTGGAAAACAGTATGGAGGTTCCTCAAAAAATTAAAAATAGACCTACCCTACGACCCAGCAATTGCACTACTAGGTATTTATCCAAGTGATACAGGTGTGCTGTTTCGAAGGGACACATGCACCCCAATGTTTATAGCCGCACTATCAACAACAGCCAAAGTATGGAAAGAGCCCAAATGTCCATCGATGGATGAACGGATAAAGAAGATGTGGTATATATATATATATACAATGGAGCATTACTTGGCAATCAAAAAGAATGAAATCTTGCCATTTGCAACTACGTGGATGGAACTGGAGGGTATTATGCTAAGTGAAATTAGTTAGAAAAAGACAAATACCATGTGACTTCACTCATACGAGGACTTTAAGAGACAAAACAGATGAACATAAGGGAAGGGAAACAAAAACAATATAAAAACAGGGAGGGGGACAAAGCATAAGAGACTAATAAATATGGAGAACAAACAGGGTTACTGGAGGAGGTGTGGGAGGGGGGTTGGGCTAAATGGGTAAGGGGCATTAAGGAATCTACTCCTGAAATCATAGTTGCACTACATGCTAACTAATTTGGATATAAATTAAAAAAAAATAAAATTAAGTATTATGTTGAAAAAAAATTAGTGGGGTGCCTGGGTGGCTCAGTCGGTTAAATGTCTGACTTCAGCTCAGGTCCTGGTCTCATGGTTTGTAGGTTCAAGCCCTCCATCAGGCTCTGTGCTGACAGCTCAGAGCCTGGAGCCTGCTTTGGATTCTGTCTGTCTCTCTCTCTCTCTCTCTCTCTCTCTCTGCACTCCCTTGCTCATACTCCTTTTCTCTCACTCAAATAAACATAAAAAAAAATTTTAATATTTAAAAAAATTTTTAATTAAAAAATGGGTAAAGACTTGCATAGACACATTTCTCCAGAGAAGATACACATATGACCAATAGACACATGAAAAAAAAATGTTCAAAATTACTAATCATGAGAAAGATCAGGGGCGGGTGGGTAGCTCAGTCAGTTGAGAGTGTGACACTGGCTCAAGTCATGATCTCATGGTTCGTGAGTTCAAGCCCTGCATTGGGCTCTGTGCTGACAGACAGCTCAGAGCCTGGAGCCTGCTTCAGATTCTGTGTCTCCCTCTCTCTCTGCCCCTCTTCCACTTGTGCACACGCGCGCTCTCTCTCTCTCTCTCTCTCTCTCTCTCTCAAAAATAAACATTAAAAATAAAAAGATGCAAATCAAAACCACAAGACATCACACTTCACACCCATTAGGATGGCTATAGGACTATTATCAAAAACAAAAACAAACAAATAAAAAACACCAGAAAATCACAAGTGTTGGTGAAGATATGGCAAAACTCAAACCTTAGTGCATTGCTGGTGGGAATGTAAAATGACACAGCCATTTTTGAATAAAGTATGGCAAGTCCCTCAAAAAAAAAAAAAAAACACAGAATTACCATATGATCCAGCAATTCCAATTCTAGGTATATATCTGAAAGAATTGAAAGCAGGGACTAAAACAGATATCTGTTCACCCATATTCTTAACATTTATTCACAATAACCAAAAGGTGAAAACAATTCAAATGCCCATCAGTAGTTAATGGGTAAACAAAATGTAGTACACACGTATAATGAAATATTATTCTGCTTCAAAATGGACTGAAGTTCTAAGGCACACTACACATGGATGAAACTTTCAAACATTATTCTAAGTTAAAAAAAAAAAAAAAAAGGCCAAACACAAAGGGACAAAGATAGTACGATTCCACTTACATGAAATACCAGAATAGCCAAATTTGAAGAAAGTAGAATAATGGTTACCAGGAGCTGGGGGGAGAAGCTAATGAAGAATTCGTATTATTAAATATAGAGTATCAGTTTGGGATGAAGAAGAAGTTCTGGAGATGTAGAGTGGTGATGGTTACACAACAATGTGAATATACTTAATGCCACTGGATTCCACAATTAAAAATGATAAGTTTTATATTATATGTATTTTACCACATAAAAAAGGTTTTTAAAATGTTTTTAAACAGGAAATGGTATGCATTTTCTAGGAAGGGGTGAAAAGTTGAATTCGGTTTTGGATCTGTTGCATACAATAAGGTATACACAGGTCATCCATAAGAGTTAACACATCTGAAGCACGAAAGGTTGTGGTGGAAAATTTCACCCTATAGTAGTCAAAACTGTAAGAGAAAAGAACATGAAGTATGAAAAGAAAAGTGGAATAAGAATCAAAGAAAACTCTGGGCTTGTTAACTGAACTCACAGGCATAAGAAGAGTACTATTCAAAATTATTCCACCATATCAATATTATGAATTATCTGCATCTGGTTCAAAACACCTCATCAGCAATACTACTCAACAGGAAGAAACCTATTTGTGTCCCTCAACCCCGCTATATAAACTATTCTTTGAACACAAGACAAAAATCAAAGTATAAATCCTGCCAGGGCTCAAATAAAGTACCTATTTCACAGGATCCCGTGAAGAATATGATAGCTATTCTTGTTACAGTAAAAATGAGACAATGCGGCCTAACCTATCCAACCTACATTTCTAACAACAAAGAAAAAAACTGTGTTATTGTTCCTGAGGGATAATAAACAGGAATCATAATTTATTATATAGAGCTAATAATTTACACTTTGGGCTATGATACCAACTTAAGATACACTAAAATATTCCATTTATAAATTTTTAGTGGCCTTCTGAATTAAGTCTCCAACTGTGGTACGCTGAATAATGGGGCCTAAAGATGCCCACGGCCTAATGCCCAGAATTTGTGGCTACGTTACTTTACATGACAAAAAGGCCTTTCCCAGTGTGATTAAATTAAGAATCTGAGATGGGGATACTATCCTGGATTATTTGAGTTTGGTCCAATATAATAATCACAAGAGTTCTTATAAGAGAGAAGGCAATGTGATAAAGGACAAAGGGATAGTAGTCAAGAGCAAAATCAAAAATGCTATACTGTTAGCCCGAAGATGGAAGACGGACTCAGGAGCCATGAAGTGTCGGCAGCCTCACTACAAGCTACAAAGGAAAGGATATGAATTCTCCCCTAGGGCTTCCAGAAGAAATGCAGGCCTGCTAACATCCTGATGTTAATCTCTTATGACCCATTTTGGACTTCTGACTGTCAGAACTGTAAAGTAATAAACTTGTGTTGTTTTAAAGCCCCTTTATTGTGGTAAATTGTTACAGCAACAATAGGAAACTAACATACCAGCTGAACCATATTATCATGAGAAGCCAAGGGCAGAGAGAGAAATTGAAAAAAAAAAATAAGTTCATCAGTTTACTTGCCCAGTGGAGTCTTGGCTTCTGCCAAAAGAAAAACACATCCACAAGAAAAAGTCTTCCCCTCGAGAAGTTCTCAAATTTGGCTGAATATAGGTTATCAACTGGAGAGCTTTTAAACAATTCTGGTACAAGGTCCCATTTCAGGCCAATTGAATCATTAACTCTTGGGGCTCTATTGTTAGAAAGTTAGCCAGGTGGTTTTTATGTACAGCCACAGTTGAAAACTTGCTGTTCTAGATAAAGATTCGTTTTTAGTGACCTAAGAAACCCATGGCATTTCAAAATACTACTAGAAGTTCCTGAAACTGTCCCCCCAAAAGATGCGGTTCACCATTCATTCATTCATGGGTTTCATGTATGTTTTCCTAACTTTACTTTTGACAAAAAGTTATCCTAGGTAAGAAGTTGCCTAAGTAAATTACAAAAGTAGAAACTACTGCATTAAAAGGCAGGTAAATTTTGCTGTTCTGACAAATACTGCTAAATTGCTATACCAATTTACCCTTCTACTAATTAAGGATTAACATTTTTTTTTTAAGCCTATCCAATCTAATAGGTAGGAAAATGATATTTCATTGCTGCTTTAACCTGCAAGGCTTCAATCATGAGTGAAGCTAAGTATCTTTTCATTTCTTTCTTGGTCTTTTTTTTTGGTCTGTCAGTTACTTACTACACATCCATTTCTATTCCTTTTTCTTAAAGCTGATTTGAAAAAACCTTTTTCTGTTAAGGAAATTGGTCTTTTTGTTAAGTGACCCATTGTCCATGACAGTTAAATATTTTTTCCCAATTTGTTTTTCTGTCTTTTTGCTTTGACTTCTTAAGGCCATAGGTTCTATTTCGTATTTATTTTTTAACATATTTATTTTTTCCTCTATGGCTTCTTTAGAAACCTAAGCCACACTCTAAATCCATACTATAAAATTATTTTAAAAAACCCACCCCCCCCCATACTTTCTTCTAATATTTTCAGAGTTTCATTTTTTACATTTAAGAACTCAGGAACTACACTCCTTTCCCTGCCACCACGTAACTAACTAGCAACATCATTTACTGTTTAGTTTATCTCTTTTCCACTGACGAAGTTACCATGCTAGCATTTGAACTCATAACAAAAAATGGACCAAAAAATGTATAAATGTGGGTACATACATATATGCTTATACGATGTGTATATATGAAAATTCTAAAATACAAGCTTAACATACTAACTTCTTACAGTCAACAATGAATGTGCTGCCGAACTAAGGTATACAGAATCTACAAATTCCTTAATAAGGTTATGGAATATGAAAGTAATCATCAGGCACACTGTCTCCTCCTTTCTCTTTGCAAAAGCACTACAACTGTCACCAAGGCTAACTTTTCCTCAAAAGCTGTGATGAATAATTTCCCCTAGTAGTTTTTCCCATATTTATACTCAGCTTTGCAAAATATTTGTTGCCACTAGGTGGAGACAATTTGATAACAGGAATATTGGTTACTGAAATAAGAGTAGCCATAAATTTTCTACAAATATTCTCCAATGGTAAACTAGGGCTACCCACTTTAGCTGAGGATCCAGTTTCCTTATTTGTAAATTTAAGAATTCAAATAAAGTATTATCAAGAGCCCTCTTAACTCCTAATATTTTGTAGATCAAAAAGCTTCCTTAAATGTCCTTTAACAAGTACAATTCCTGGAGTACTGTCCTCTTAAGCTACAAAGGCACGCTACCTTTAGAACTTCTTTCAACTTGAATACTTCAACCAATCATAACCAGTTTCCTCCCATCTTTTCAAAGCAGGTCAAAAGAGGCATATTGTTCACACATCTAGCATTCCAAGTCACAACCAAGGCTATCTGCACTTTTTTTCCTTCTCTTAAAAAAAATAGCTGATATCCTACTTCTCCACATCCATCTGGCCTCTTTGCACACATATTTTAAACAATGATGTAGCTATATATTTTTCTTTGAAACTAGTATCCAAGGTACTATAAACCTGAGGGATTTTTTTTTTCTCTTGTGCTATTTATTTTTTGCCACTTTTGGTCAAAACCTTCCATTTTTGTTGGTTTCCTGAATTATTAACTATCTGTCCCTCTGTCAAGACATTCCTCACACTGACGCTACACCTCCTGGTTCTCATCTGCCAGTCTAGATTTTATAACTCTTCTAAAGTCTCAACCTCTGCTTGCCTAAGGGGTTTCCAATCTGCTTCATCCAATTACTCGAATCTAGTGACCTACTGCCAAACCACTGACTCATTAGCAATTTAGACCTCAGACTTTGGCATAATCTAAGCTCTCAGCCCTGTACACACACCAACTCCATACCACAAACTAACCACATTCTTAGAGAGGGACTACTTTTCATTCTCCCAGTACCCTAAGACCAAGAGACACAAAGGACATTGATAATTTCCTGAGCAGAGCAGAAAAAATCAAGTTCCTAAAGTAGAACAAGGTAGGTTACCAACTTCTTTCACATCCCTCCCCAGATTACAGGAAACTAAACAAGGGACCATACTGATATGGTAGCAGTAGCCAGGTTACTATTGGGCTGTAGACTGCTGCTCAGTATCATCAGCATACATGGTCAGCCACCCCAAAACATTGCAGATTTAACGGCACAGAGAGATCAGTACCTCTACTTTTGAGAGGGAGATGTCAAACACAACTAAAACATAAAGCAATGCTTAAAAATTTACACAAGTTTATCATTAATGACAAAGCTAAAAAGTCTAGTAACTACGGAGTTTTTTAGTCCAAAGCCCCATATGCCAGAATAGAAGTTAACTACTGAAAAGTGGTAAACCAAGGTCATTATCTTTTCCTGGGATGAGAAATGTCCATTAAGTGCAGATTCCTGCCAGAAGCAAAAGTGCCAAAAAACACATACATTAGCTTTAGCAGGTAACAGTGTAGGAAATCATAGCAACACTCTTGTGTTATGAAAATATAGCAACAGGGTCTACGTTTGCAGCCAGAGCATATCTGATGAAAAATTAAATTTGTGGTAAGACAATGACAAAAGAAAATGATTAGATTAAGAAAGGTAAGACAAAGCTGAAGGCCAATGCCACCACATTCTCTTTCAACAGCAACTGGAATGAATAACCCTTTCAGAAAGCAGTGAGGGCAATTCATTTCCAGAGACACAAAAACGTGTTTTTTTGTTTTTGTTTTGAGAGAGAACAAGCGTGAGCCGGGGAGGGGCAAATAGAGAGGGAGAAAGAGTCCCAAGCAGGCTCCACAGTCAGCGCAGAGCCCAACACAGGGCTCAATCTCACAACCGCAAAATCATGACCTGAGAGGAAATCAAGAGTTGGACGCTTAACCAACTGAGCCACCCAGGCGCCCCAACATTTGTATTCTTTTACCCAGTCCTAGGAAATAATGTTATTAATAACAGATAACATTTACTAAGTGTTTACTACTTTCCATGAAATGTTGCTTACTCCTAACAACCCTATGAGTAGGTACTATTATTTTCCTCATCTAAGAAATAAGGAAATTGAGCCAAAATATAAATAAATAAATACATACATAAATACATAAATACATACATAAATAAGCAAGCAAGCAAGCAACTTACTTAAAGGTCTCACAGTAAATGTCAAAGGCAAAACTCAAACCTAGGTCTGTTGGACTAAGAAGGCCACACACCCTTAACCACCATACCAAACACTACTGTTAATACTTCAATACCATCACCAACAGCAGGGAGGCATTTGCAACATCAACATCAGGAAATTTCTTCAACCATTAAAAATAACAATTATTAATGTGATATGTAATGACTAGTAATACCTGCAAGGTAAAGTGATAACAGAAGCCACTAATTTGCATCTGTGCTACAATTGCAGTTATGTAAAAGTTATGTTCTAGAAGGTAACAGAGTTATTTAAGAGTTTGCGGAGGGGGTTTCCATTTTTCAACTCCCAAAATAATAAGCACAGATTTTAACAGTTTTAAGACAACAACAGATAAGAACAAAGGAGTAAAGAATGTTTCTGGTATCCCTTTGCTACACAGCATAAATTTTCTCTTGCAGAAAGAGAAGAAAAACAATTATGTCCCTATATATTTTCCATAGTAGCAGCCAGACTGGGACTCAGGAAACCCCAATTTTCATTTGGGGTTCTTGAAACAATTCCAAAAGATAAACATTTTTAACCTTTCTTCTGTTTTGGCCTTTCTTATCTCCTAGTTTCTGCAACTTGCATCAAAAAGCATCAAAAATGTTTTAAATTGAAAAAAGCAGCTCCCGGGGTATCAAAGCCCAGGGTCTTAGAAGAATGAAAAAGAAATCAGAAACTCTGGGGCACCTAGGTGGCTCAGTCGGTTAAGCGTCTGACTTCGGCTCAGGTCCTGATTTCACGGTTCAGTTGGTGGGTTCGAGCCTCACATCGGTGGAACATGTGCTGTCAGCACAGAGCCTAGAGCCTGCTTTGATATTCTCTCTCTCTCTCTCTCTCTCTCTCTCTCTCTCTGCCCCTCCTGCACTCACATTCTTTCTCTCTCTCTCTCTCTCAAAAATAAAATAAACACTAAAAAAAAATTTAAAAAACCCAGAAACTCTGAAGATAGAAGTTTTTATATATAGCTCTGATAAATCCAAAGATTAGCAAAATCTTTAGGTCCATGAAAGAAGCAAACAAAAATTTGGCATAGCTCATAAAGACACTGGAAATCAGTATGATTTTGAGTTAGTCAATATATAGATCTAACCCTATTTAGAAAAAATTTTTTTAAATATTTACTTGAGAGAGACAGAGACAGAGACAGCACACACGTGCGTGAGAGAGAGCCCAAACAGGCAAGGGGCAAAGGGAGGGAGACACAGAATACACTTCAGGCTCTGAGGTGTCAGCACACAGCCCGACACAGGGCTGGAACTCACAGACGAGATCATGACCTGAGCAGAAGTTAGACACTTAACCGACCGAGGCACCCAGGCACCCCAGATCTAACCCTCTTTATAAAACAAGTATGTTTTAGGTGATATATAGATGTAATACACGCGCACACACACACATATGTAAAATGTCCATTAAGACAGAGTTCCTTATTAGAAATAAAAATCTATATATTTAAATATGTATATATCAAAATAGTTTTTAAAAACTACTTGTTAGCAACTCATCTCTGACAAACTTAATGGGAGTTCTTCAAATAATGGTAAAAACAGAAAACCATAACCATAATAAAGAAAAACTTTGGGTGCCTGGCCAGTTCTGTCAGGAGAGCACACAACTATTTACTGGGTCTCAGGATTGTGAGATCAAGCCCCATGTTGGGTGTGGAGATTACTTAAAAACAAAATCTTAAAAAAATAAAATAAAAACTTAAGTAGCTAAAGTAGTGAAATCATTCACTACTAAGTGAAAGTGATTTTATATTATTAAACAATTAACAAAAAACAAAACTGACATTAATTCAATACAAGATACTACTGTTTGCAGGCACTTTTCATTCAGTTTTCCCTCTACTACTTTTTAACAAAATCCTTTAAGTCTACGTACAGTTCTTAACTTTTTTGACTCCACACCCCCACTGAGAATCTGATCAAAGTTAAGAACTCTTACTTGGTGGCTGGGAAGGCGGGAAGCGGGGGAGATCCCACACAAAAGAACACACGCCCCAAATCTCAGAAGAGTCGTGGTCCCTTAAGAGATCCCAGGACTGAAGACCAAGAACACTTGCTCTAAAAAAGAATTCCAAAACGTAAACAGAAAAACCAGAGGCTATCTCAAAACCAGAGGCTATCTCAAAATCCTTCTCAGTTTTATCAGCTATACTGTAACAAGCTACTGCCACTGAAGACAATTATAGATTTGTTCCTGCAAAGGTAAACTTATGGAGACAATAGGTATTGCTTGTTAATCACTTCCATCTGGCTGCCACAGTGAATTTTGGACCTCCCTACCACAATGTAAATACAAAGCTAAAAGGAACCTCAGGATCCAACCACTATTTACATCCACTTGAAGTATTATGCCATTTTCAAAAATGTTACCAAACTGGTATGGCATAGAAAATGTTTGTGATATCAAGTTAACTTTAAAAAACACATATAAACTCAGGTCTATATATAAAATACAACTAACACTATGTTTTAAAGAAACAAACAAAAAAAATAATAAATTTACTTCCAAAAGGAAATACATCAAAATTTAAAAGCAATTAAAACTGAGCACTGAAAGCATGATTTTTTTTCTTAATTTTCCAAAATTAAAAAATACACTTCTGAACCATTTATGCAACATACTGTCCAAAAAGTTTCAGAATATATTAAATTGGCATAATAATCATGTTATCTATATTAAACATAGCTGTAATATTACCTTTCAAAAAGTTACGGAGACTTCTGGGAAAAAAAATATTTCAGGAGGCTATACTAGTAAGTAAATACTGGTTAACCAAAACTGGCAATGAGACCTATGTTTAAATACAAACATAATCAATTATAATAAAATTAAGGACAAAGAAATGGAGTCTTAATATTTTATAAATATTTTAGACAATGCTCAACTATCATTATTAGAGAGCCTTTATCCTATTCCATTACTTCAGAGTCACATGAGACAACAATTCCTGGAGGACACACTACCTCATAAAAATTAAAAACTAGAAAAAAAGCATCTTTCCACTAATTCAACGAGGCATGTTTTCTTCACAAATATATCAATTAAAATTTTTAAGTAAGTTCATTAAAAGTAACAACAGATATAATTTCTAATTTTGTTAAGTGTAATATTAAAAGCAGGTATTTTCTGTAATTGATATCATAAAGTAACATAGAAGTAAAACAAAATCACAATAGGTTAATTTCCAGTCAAAATAGTAATAACATTGGTTTCCCTACTCCCCCAGGCCCTAGTCATTTAAACAATCTACAGAGTGGTAGTTTTGTTCTTAATGTTTAAGTAAAATTTGGGGTACTACTGTCTAATGATATAAGCAAGATATTTAACCCTGGTGTGAGGAAATTAACGAGGAATGTCAACCTTAAGATACAATTATTTAAGTGATAGAAATACTATATTGTAAACCAGACTTGGGCAAAGTAGGGTTGTAAGATTTCCACAACTTTTCCCAAACCCCATTTCCATTTCCACCCTGACAACTTTTAAACATGAAAACTCCTTTTAAAGTAGGCACAGAACTATAACCAGGACCCATGTAAGAGATCAATCCATCTCAGTCTTTCTTCATACAGCCCGTATATTTACAAAGTTCTTTGCTGTTTACAAAACCTTCTACCTACACTACCTCTTAGGGTCTTTACAAATAACCTGTGAGGTCAAAAAGGGTGGGATTTTTTTGTTTTTAAATAGAAAACAGAAAGGCCAATAATCTTGCTTACAGTGAAACCAGACCTAGAAACCAAGACTCCTGCCTTCAATTCTGAAGCTCTTTCCACTACACACAACACTACCCCTTCTGTAATACAGTAAAGCCTTCTATAAAACATCTGGCTGGATTCCAAGACAGCAGTCCCAGACTGAATTGGACTCTATATAGCAAATAGTGTAAATATTGAGGGTTTAATGCAATTACTGGCACGGAGGCATACATCTTTCTAAAAGTGAAGAATCAGTTGATTTTAAGTTGGTTTAAGTTAATAGTGTAAGTATGATGGTGGAAACAAACAGAACACTCTTCTAAAAAGAAGTCAAAATGAAAATACTACAGATATGCAAGTTTTACAATAGCTAATAGAGGTAGTGGTCAGCAATACAGGGAATAGGAAAAACAGAGACAAAGAATGGATAATTAAAAAGAACAGTGTAAAGAGACACTGTATGATATTTTTATTTTTAGGAAATAAAATGAGGGGCTTCTGTCTTTTCTTTCCCCCAGAAGTAACTGTGAGACTTCAGAACATTAGGCTATATAATAATAAAAGAGGTAGAAGAGGATTTTACTTAGCCGCTAAATGAATCCCTGCCAAAATTTCTGGCTCTGGAACAAAAAACCCAGTCATATTTCTAGATCAGCTGCTGGTACCATACAGTTTGAGTTAACCGATTATTTTAAACTTTCAATTCTCACATCTGTAAAATCAAACAACACTACTTAAACTATTTTCTTTTTTAAGGTTTATTTATTTATTTTGAAAGAGAGGGAGGGAGAGGCAGACAGAGAGGGAGAGAAGAAATCCCAAGCAGGTTCCGCATTCTCAGCGTGAAGCCCAATGCAGGGCTTGAACCAAAGAACCAGGAGGTCATGACCTGAGCCGAAATCAAGAGCCAGACACTCAACTGAGCCACCCAGGCACCCCAACGTAAACTATTTTCTAATGACCTTGGAAGAAGGAACAATGTTTGCAAAAGTAATGAACATTTTAATTCCCATTATCCACTGCAAAAATAAATACTTCTCAAACATCTTATATATTCACAGTACTAGGCTAGGCTAAAAGTGCAGAAAAAGTAATGGTCTTTACAACCTAAATCAATAAGGCACAGAGATACGCTTAACTAATAATTATGATTACATAACAAAATTGAAGCATCTCAGAGAAACAGCTTTCATAGGAGTTGAGCTAAACACAGCAGAGAATGAAGTTGGATTCGATCAAGATACAAAATAAAAATAGTCATTAAGTTTAGCCAGGCAGAGAAGAGGCAAGTAGGTTGCAACGTCCTTTGGGTTCCCAAAGCACATCACTCATCTGTTATTGGACTTAACACACTGTAAGATGGTTTATTTGTCATCCTCACTTAGACCGTAAATTCCTCTATGACCGAGACCTTGTTCAATTCGTTTTTCTATCCCTATCCCTAGCATAGGGTCTCGCACACAGAAGATAACCAACACATTTTTTTTTGAACAGGCAAGGACAAGATTCCCTATTTAAACTACTGTATTTTAACCTACAACTAATCTGTGCAGATCATTTACTCATTGTCTCTCAACTCCAAAACCACCATTTTAGACTCTGCTCTATGGTGACAAGGCTAGGACTGTACAACTGTATCTCAGGACTCTTCTGCCAGCTCTTCCAAGGAGCTCCCTGTTAGGCTTTGACAGTGGAGGTAGTAAAAAGAGGCTGGAAAGCAGGAAGAGGACTTCCTTTCAGTTCCTGGCAGCAGCAACTGATTCCAGACTCCAGCTTCTTTGGGTACTTTTGGGTACTTCCAGAACCTGATCAGCAGCTGAACAAAGATGACCTCCTCAAAGGTTCAGAACCAGACCAATGGAATCTGCTTTCTGAGCTCTTAAATCAATTATATTGTACTGTTCTCTTTTGCTCTTACAACCATCTAACCAACTCCCTATATTACATCACCTCTGTTGAAATCCTTATTGAAGTCTGTTTTTTCTACCCAGGACTAATATATTGTCAAACATAGTGATTCCAACTGCTCTCCTTTGAGAGATCTTACTGCTTCACTGAAAGGGAAAAGTAAAGAAAATTGGGTGTTATTCCAAGAGATAAAATCTGTTCTAGATTCTATAATAGATAACTTAAAACCCTTTAAATTTGTTGAGGGAGGGGCGCCTAGTTGGCTCAGTCGGTAGAGCATGCGATTCTTGATCTCAGGTTGTGAGTTCCAGCCCCACGTTAGGTAGGCATAGAGATTACTTAAAATCTTTTTTTAAAAAATTGTAGAGCTGCAGCATAAAAATTGTTATCTTTTGTGATTTAAACTATCCAACTTGGAGGGGTGCCTGGGTGGCTCAGTCAGTTGAACATCTGACTTCAGTTCAGGTCATGATCTCAAAGCTCAGCTCAGGAGTTCGAGCCCCGCCTCAGGCTCTTTGCTGACAGCTCAGAACCCGGAGCCTGCTTTGGATTCTGTGTCCCCGCAACCCCCCCCCCCCCCCTGTCTCTCTCTCTCTCTCTCTCTCTCTCTCTCACAAAAATAAACATTAAAAAAAATTTTAAACTGTCTAACATGGAAAGAAAAAAGAGAGAAAATGAGAAATATTTAAACAGTGCAGGCTATTCCAAGCACACACAATCACCTTTTACTAGAGCACATATCCTAGGGAAAATGTGAGATGGTAGAGCTGATCTGCTGTTCTTCAAAGGTCTCAGCTCCCAAAAGCCTCTCCTCATAAAAGCATAATACCATGCTGAATGTGATTCTTACAGTAAATAAATACATTTTGGGAGCACCTGGCTGGCTCCAGTAATGGAGCATGCAACTCCTGATCTCAGGGTCATGAGTTCAAGCCCCACACTGGGCAGAGTTTACTTAAAAAACAAGTAAAATATTTTTAAAAATAAATACATGTTTTTGCTGTTGTTCAACATGGCTCCTAAAGGCAAGCTAACTACTTTATCCAGTGTTCAACAAAAGAAACAGCAATCTGTTCTAAATACTAAAGCTGAGCTGAATGTATTGGTACAGCATTCTCCCTTCCCTATGGATCTTCAAGCATCATTGTTGTTTTTTTTTTTTTTTTAACCACATGTGACTTTCATTTTACGCATAGACTTTAGAATCTAACCTCTTCATAAAATACAACTCTACAGTGGAAACAAAAAGAAATCTCCCTTGAAGGAGGGTCCATAATCAACACATCTGTTGAAAATAAATGACCAAAATGCTTTGATAAGTTTTCATATGGTCTGTTACTTCACTTAATAAAATGTCATTAGACAATTTAACCTGAGGTTAATTTCAAAAATGTTTTATTATTGTACTTATTTTTTTCAATTATGACAAAATGGCAGATATGTAGAAGTAGCAAACATGTTGTTACTCCATCTCTAAATGAAATGGGAGAAAGCAAATTCAAGCAACAGCACTCTTTCTCGGATTTTAGCCACGCATACATCGCTGCTGAGCTTTCAACATGAGTATGCCTAGGCCCAGACAAACTATACGAGTCCACTTCAGGTGCCTAACATCTATAAAACAAAACAGAAGTGAAAAGAATTTTAAACTTAAAAGTCCATGGCCAGTTCCACAGAGCATAAAACTAGATAGCAGACCACCTCCCCCCCTTACCATCTACATCTATAAAGTCAGTTATATTCATTACCCACCTCCTGCTACAAACATACTAACACCAGCTTCTACTTAAGTGCCAAGAGTCCGATTACCACAGTCAGTATGTCCATGTAAAATCAACCAAAATGTATTCCTTACAACAAGAAACACCAAAGGACCCATTTGACACATTAGGTGGAAGACTACAGGGTGGGGATAAAAGAATACTTTGACCTACAGAGAGGGAACGGAAAGGGCAAATATTACTGTACCTCTTTGTACCCCCAAATTATAGGGGGGATCTACTCAGTCAGATGCAAATAAATATTCAACAAGTTACTACGATAACTAAGATTTCAGAGAAACGGAAAAAAATGAGGAAATTAAATAACTGGTGTATAAGGACAATGTCTTCACATCATATGTAATAAACAACACTAATTAATCAAGTGTAGATCTGTATGTGGGCAGAATGTGCATAATTTCACAGTATTTTTCCTTTTTTAAAAATGGCAAACTGTGATGCATTATTTAGTTTCTCCAGATTTAATAAATGAGTTGCTACAAAATTATGAGGTACTTTAAGTCATACTAAAAATGTGTCCATAACTTTAATAAAGTGCATTTTAATATTAACTCACTTCTCTTGCTGGAAGGAATTATGCTTCTTTGATAATGTATAGAAACTGTCACTAAAACATATATTATTCATCAGACATACATCACCTTTACTCCAAAGACCGCATAATATAAACACAAATCATGAATAAATCAGATTAAAGAGATAGACCTGACACTACACACTGAAGGTCAGTAATGGAAAAATGAAATTCCTAAGATGTTTGCTGACCTACTGTACACAGTACCTATGTCCACAAAAACCTGGGAGCTAGCTGTCTGGGTATTCAATACAGGCAGAGAGAAACTCAAAATTCTCAGAATGTCTCAGTATTTTCAATGTCTGCATTGTTCACATAATGTTAATGGCTCTAATTTGAAATTTTTCTGTGTAGCACATTTGAGGACCACCAGCATATTTTTAAATACTCAGACTAGCCTACTGAGGCAGTTTTCCTTCATAAAATTCTCCATTTCACTCTCACACCTACTATAATTAAACTCAAATGTGGATTCCACAAGCGTACCTGAAGGAAACCACTCAAAACCTCAGAAAAAGTGAGGGGCCATATTTGCTGTGCTATCTCTGGAAAATGGAGTCTTATGTAACTACCCACTATTTTACAAAAAAGCACGTTAAATGTACAATCAAGATTTTAAAGATACCTGTTGCCTGTGACAAACAAGTTTCAGGGTGAAAAAGGAATAACCAAAAGTCTTATTGCTTCCATTTAAATTCTTTGTAAATCAAGGGTCAAATATTCACTGTAAGAAGCTGGATCTGACATCAATCTAAGTTATTAAAAAATTCAACAATTATACCCTAATACAAGTGGGGAAAGGAGATTATCTACCAATTACACTAAGTATTCCAGCTTACCGTCTTGGAACTCACCAAAAGTAGATTATGTAATGCAAATCACTCATATGTTAGTTTTAAACATAATTCTCAGTCTAAAACACTAAAGCCGTGTCTCACTTATTTTTAGTTTTTAAAAGTAATGCGTATTACCAAAACACTGAATGCAAACCTATCCTTTTCATAGCAAACAAATTTCTTCACACACCTCAAGGAAACCTATCAATTTCAAACCATTTTACCCCTTAAAGGCACACGTTCTCTCAAACTTCTGACAGCCATGCAGTACATACTCAAAAAGGTTTGAAGGAGATAAGACTATAAAGCCATTATGGTCTTAACGGGCAAATAATCGGAATGAATCTCGAAGTTTGAAAGACGAATTTTTACTAACAGTATCTCCGGAAGGAAACAAGGCGGCTACTTCTATAGGAGGGTAAAGATCCTGACAACCGGCACTACCGCTCCCTGGCGACACCCGGTATCAAACATCTCAGCGTCTACGACAGGGTTCGAAACGCGAAGCTTCCATCAGAAACAAACCAAGAACACCCCCTCCCCCCACGACTCTCCTCCGGGGCAACCTCGCGGTTTTGGAAAGCAGCAACAGATACTCCCGGGCAGGCAGGCGGCACTCCAGGAATGTTTTAACCGTGAGGGGGTCTCTCCGCAAGCCCACAAGATACCCCGACGCCGAGTAGCGCCTCCATACCCGAACCCCGACTCCAGCACCGCGGGGGAAAGGGGGTATTTTGCACAAAGCGCCCCTACGCCACCCCCACGGTGCAGACACATACCCCCGGCAGCGAGGGGGAAGCCCGGAGGAAAACCCCCACATTCCACGCCGCTGGCCTCCGAAGAGAGGCCCCCAGAGAGGCTGGGGTCCCCGCCCCGGGAGACGAAGGGGCCGCACCGCAGCCCCGGCCTCCGCGCTGAGGAGCGGAGAGTGAGGGGCTCCCAGCGAAGGAAGGAATCCAATCCCCGAGCTTCGCCTACCGGGTCCTCCGCAAACCGGACCCACCACCTCCGCCGAGACCCTCGAAGAAACGGGAACAATGAGGAGCTGCCTCCCCCGCCATCCCCGCCCCGAGAGCGGCCGGGGGCGGCAACGACGCCATCTCCCCTCACACCCCCGCGGGCAACACACCCCCGGCCCCCGGGCCGCCGTCAGCCGCCCGCTGCCCGACCAAGCCGACGCGCGTCTCGGCCCGCCGTTCCCGCGCCCTTCGCCTCCCCGCCCGCCCCACTCACCGGCTCCTGCTCCAGCCCGGGACGCCGCTGGCCGCGGCCAGGCCGAGACTCAGGTACAAGCCGCCGCGGCCGCCGGCGCCGCCGCACAATATGGCGAGCCTCGGCTTCCGCAATGGAGCTCGGGAAATACAACAGGGGCCGCTCAATATTCATGAGAGACTGAGGGGAAGCCGGCGCGGCCGGCGCTGCGGGGAGGGCGGGAAGGAGCGAGCGAGCAAGGGGGCGGAGGCGCGGGACGGGGGCGTGCACGGCGCGGGGAGGCCCGCGGTGCGAGGGGAGGGGGCGCCGCCGCGTGCTGGCCTGGAGGACGCGAGCCGCCCCTCCCAGAGCCGGCCGGCCCCGCCCCCCCGGCGCCCTCCGCGGGGTCGACGCAGCCCCCGGGCAACGCCCGGATGTCGACGGCGCCGCTTCGTCCTCGTCGTTCTGCCTCCTTGAGTCTAGTGCCCCTGCCTCGGCCCACCCATTACACCTCCTTGGCCGGCTGCGGGGGTTGGAGCTCAGAGTTCTGCACTGTGTGACTGCCTCCTGTTTTTACACCCATCCCTCCACCCGGTAGAAATCCTCATTCAACTCTAGAACTTCACCTGAACTTTGGCATCCTGTCTCCCCGTTTAACAAACACAAACCATCCTGGCCGAGTGAACCTACAAGATCTCATTATTCCAGGGAAAATGACCTTCTATTCTAGAATTATATTGTTGGACGTCTGTAAGCATTCTGATTATTTTCATCAGCTCTATTAGACCTTGCTGCTATTTTATTCCTACCTCCTTGGCCCCTTCCAGTATTCTCTCTGAACTTGTAGATATAAGAATGGATTAAATAGATGTAATTATTTCCTGAAACACAACCAATTAGTCTACCAAAAAATTATATAAAATGCGAATAATCT